>NC_083569.1:78839648-79139648 GCF_027579695.1 Neoarius graeffei
TCCCTCTGACCTGCACCTCATAATAAAATCTCCCTGAGGAGAAACTCTGCTTTCCCAGAACATTAACACATGGATCAAACCTCTGTGGTGTATCAGGGAGATTCTGTTGTTTGTCTCCATCTGTCACTTGTTTTCCATCAGCAGACAGGATGAGTTCGGGATGAGCTGTATCAGGATCCAGAGTCACATCCACTGAGAGAAACACACAGTGAGTATGCAGGTAAAAAAGATTAAATGGAGGAGGATTGCTATCTGCTAGCAAGCTAGCTCAATACACACGAGGGAGGGGCTGCTCGCTCTCACACAGGGAAGATGGCGGACGCAGACGTGCACGCATGCAGCTCGGCAGGTGTTGTGTGTTTGTATCGTGCTTAAACCATCTAAACGCAAACTACATCACTGGATTATAATCTCTTATATTACCGCGCTGCTATTGCTGTCTGTGCAATATCGCCATAACAAAGAAAACACCTGTTTTGTTGGCAGTGGTGGTCAACACCTGCTGTATTCCAAACTCAACATCAATGGACACGCAAAGGTGTTTCCTATGTCGCGTGAAGTGCCATCTAAGTCACGCCATCTCATTCAACTCGCAATACTACTACTTCTGGCTGGTGATGTAGAACGTAACCCCGGACCGCAATCAACAACGAGCAGACAAAATGCCGTCATGGGAAGTTCACTGGAAAATGCCTTGTTCGTAACTCTCCTTTACAACCTGCTTGTGGCCAATGCTAGGCCCGAACCCCTTGCAACACTACTACTGCTGGCGCTGCCAGGTCAGTCTGTCTACGCTACACAATCAGTGACCTGTCTTTACTCACTCCCTGTACTGCCGTGGCCGTCTGTGCCGATTGTCTGGTCTTTGGCTCTTATGGGTGGCTGCTCGACGGGGCCCGCTGGGGTGGCGTTGTCGAGTGGCACTGGTCAAGGGCTGCGGGAGGCAGCGCTGGCTAAAGGTCTGGAGTGTCTGCGGCCGGGAGCTGCGTCCAACTCTACAAACTCTGGGGAGGCCATCTCGTCGCAAGAGTGGAATACTGAGCTCAACATCTCCAGTGGTGGTGAGTCCCAAAACACGCCAGGTCATCATGATGGAAAACTGACAGACTATGCCCATAATCAGACCTAGAAATCCCGTGATGAAAAAACATCGCACTGCAAAATTTTTTCAAACGCTTAATCAGGCTCGAACTGTATGGGACTCTCGATGTAAAGTTAAAGGGCTGTTTGGTGGACATTTAAACATCCGGAGTATGTCAACTAAACGCGAACAACTGGAAAACTTGCTTATAAACTCCAATATCGATTTTCTTGGACTGACGGAGACCTGGTTAACCCGTTCCTCTCCAGAGGCCCTTATTACCATGCCAGGATATGATGTTTTTAGGAACGACAGAGACAATGGGAGGGGAGGGGGGTTTTATTATATGTGAAAAGCGCTATTAAATGTAAACAGATTGAATGGCAAACTGATATTGAATGTGTTGGGGTCAACATCATACTCTCACCTGAAATGACTCTCTCACTCATTTGTATGTATCGAAAGCCTTCAGCAAAACCTGAGTTTTATGATCAGTTAAAAAAGCTCCTACATAACTATGATCTTAACAAAGAGGTTATTTTGATGGGTGATTTTAATGTCAGTTGGAGTGATAAGGGTGGAAGAAAAAAGCTTAAAAACATTACAGACTATTTTAATCTTACACAGTTAATTGAACAACCCACAAGAGTAACTAATCATTCAGAAACTAAAATAGATTTGTTATTCACAAATAGACCAGAAAGAATTACTAAGACATTTAATTTAATAACAGGGCTGTCAGACCATAATATAATTCTCTTTGCTAGGAAGTTAAAAAAGCATCGTTTCCACTCTTCAACCGCATCCACATGTAATTTCGAATCAGTTCCAATTAACCAACAGCAAAATCTTGGGGCAGTACTAAGAGAAGTTGAATGGGATAAGGTCCTCTCTGGAGACATGGAGAATGACTGTGATCAGTTCACTTTAACAATTAAGAAAACTATGGAACCATTTTTGAAAAAGAGGAGTAAAAGGAAAATTAGGGATACTGTGCCATGGCTTAATGAAGAATGTAGAGAACTCATGAAGGAAAGAGACCAATCACTGAAACTGTCGCTAAAATCTCGTCTTATTATACATAGACAAATTTACTTCACTAAGAAACAAAGTTATAAAAAAGTTAAGATTAGCTAAAGGCAACTTCTTCATTAATACCATTAAAGAGGCAAGAGGAAATGGGCTAAAGATATGGCAGACCTTAAACAAGCTTATTGGTAGGAAACAGAATCTTTGCAATAAAGAATTAGGAGTTGAAAATAAACATTGCTCTAGTCACAGATCCAACCATTATAGCATTAGAGTTAAACACCTTTTTTAATTCTGTTTTTGAAATAACCCAACTTTTTAATCCTCCTAATTACCCCATTTGCTCCATTAATTATGCACAACCAGTCTTCCATTTGCAACAAATAACTGAAACAGACGTAGCTAACACCATTAGTGCCTTAAAAAATTCCAAGGCCATGGATTTCTATGGCCTTGATACAAATTTTTTAAAAAGGCACAAAGATATCCTTGTACAGCCTATTACATGTTTGATAAATTTGTCCTTAAAACAATCTGTGGTGCCATCAGCATGGAAAATGACCCTGGTCACACCCATTTTTAAATCAGGTGATAGATCAGATATGGCCAATTATCGGCCAATCAGTATTTTGCCTGTTGTATCAAAAATATTAGAAAAATGGGTGGTTAAATTAATGATTCAACATCTCAATAAAAGTAAAAATACACTCCACCCTATGCAATTTGGGTTCAGGACCCACCACTCAACGGAATCGGCCAACTGTTTGTTCTTAGAAAAGGTCAAAGGTTACCTCGATAGGAGCTCTTATGTTGGCGCTGTCTTCCTAGACTTAAAACGAGCTTTTGACACTGTTAATCATAACATTCTTTAATCCAAGTTATCATATTTTAATTTCTCTGAGCAAGCTCTACACTGGATAAAATCATACTTGTCTGACCGAAAACAATGTGTTCGTGTTAATGACTCAAAATCATCACCCTGTGACTGTCCAGTAGGGGTCCCTCAAGGATCCATACTTGGTCCAATCCTGTTCACACTGTATATAAATGACTTACCAGACGTATGTAAAGATGTTGATGTTCAGCTGTATGCAGATGACGCTGTAATTTTTACACATGCCAAGAACTATCAACAGATAGCCACTACACTTACGTCTGCAATGTCTCATATTGATGACTGGCTGACTAAGTCATGTCTATATCTCAATACGAAAAAGACAGTCTGCATGGTTTTCTCTAAGCAAAACATGAAGGTGTCACACTCTAATGTTTTCCTTAGAGGGCAGGAGCTTGATATTGTTAACGAATTTAAATATTTAGGAGTGATTTATGATTCAACCCTAACATTTAAGTCATGTAAAAAAGGTTGTAAGCAAAGTCAAATTCAACCTGCAGAATTTTAAACAAGTTAGACCATATCTTGACACAAAAGCTGCCAAGCTGTTTTTACACACTATGATTTTTTCACATATTGAGTATTGTTTTACGAATTGGTCACTAACTAACATAACCGCGCTTAAGGGTATTGAATCCCTTTTTAAGAAAGCTATAAAAATATTAGATAAAAAGCCTCTGTCATTTCATCACTGCAGCATTCTAGAGAGGCACAAACTGTTAAGTTTTGAGAATTTTAAAAACTTCAAGTATGTTTGTTTTTTTTGTACAAAGTGTTATACAATCTTGCACCCCCTCCACTGCATGGCTTTTTTAGAAGACTTGAAAGTGGAGGTAGCACACGGGCCTCTGTAAAACGGGACTGTATAATTCCATTTAGACGCACCTCTTTTGGGCAAAATGTATTGTCAGTAATAGGAGGTAATTTCTGGAATACTTTGCCCATCCCAATAAGAGAGTGTCCAACATACAACACTTTCAAAACTCATTTAAAACAGTGGCTCCTAGAAAACCAGAGATGCACTCACTATTAATTGCCAAATATTTCACCATTTAAATGTCAATGTACAGGTGAATGAGTATTAATGTGCTTGTCTTTTTTGTTTGTTTGTTTGTTTGTTTTGTGTATTTGTGGCAATGTTTGTCATCATTATAGTGAGTGAGTGCTGGATGAATGTTTAGCTGTCTTTTTTATGCTTTGTTTTATGTTACCTGCCTGGGGACTGCAGATGAAAAGTAGTTATTTTACTAATTCTGGCATATTTACATGCTGTATTCTTATACAACAATGTTCATCAATATGCATGGTCCCTATTAAATAAACCATTAAAATAAAAAAAAAATAAAAAATCAACATCCAGTGGATTAGATTCATTTGGATTTATAAGAGGATTTGTTGAAGATCAAATAATTAAACATTTTTAAATTATTCCATGAAAAAAGAAAAAAAAACTTGTTCAGTTTATGGCAGGAGCTTTTCAAAGATGAGAAATATACAGTAAAATGTTTTCTTTCTGAACCTTTTGTGATTTATTTGCATTTGTAATTTTTGTTCTTCAGGAAATTATTGAAAGTCACAGAACATGAGAGAAAAACATTTGGGGAAAAACTTGATCCTGATGGACAAAATAATTTAGTGAGTGTCTCTCATGATAAATATCTGGTCAGCTTTAGCTTTTTTTTTTTACTCAAATATTTTTATTGAATTTGACATGTATCACATCACATATACATACACATTGTAAATTTTTCAGAGTGATTTAACATAAACATAAACGTCCCTCCCCTCCCACTAGCCACACCTACAAGCCATGATTCCTGAGGAGTATTATTCCTGGAATGTTGTAGGGAACTGCTGGAAGTCAAGAATTGAGTCGCAAGATAAATAAATAATAAGAATAAAAGTAAAATAAGTAAATAAACACACAAACGGGACGAATAGATAAAAAAAGGGTAAATAATCAGGAGGCGGCAAATTTAGACAATGACTGATACAGACACTGTAACTGACAGAAAAGAAAAAAAAAGAAAGGAGAGGAAAGAGGGGCAGATATCTCAATCCAACTTAAGGTTCTCAGAGTATTTCAGGAAAGGTCCCCATACCTTCTGGAACTTCTTGCTCGAGTCACAAACTGAATAGCGGATCTTTTCGAGGTCTAGACACGACATGATGTCCCTTAACCACTGAGCATGTGTGGGTGGGGCAGCATCCCTCCACCTTAACAAAATCGCACGCCTAGCCAAAAGCGAGGCAAAGGACAGCGTGTGGCTTTTGGTTGGAGTGAGGCGCGTGTCATCTTCACCAGTGGTGCCAAAAAGGGCAATCAGTGGACTGGGTTCTAGCTCAAGATTAAGAATAAGGGACAAGGTTTGGAAAACATCTCTCCAGTATCTTTCCAGGCTTGGACAAGTCCAAAACGTGAATAAGCGAGGCCTCACCTCTCTTACATTTATCACATAAAGGATCACCGTCTGAGTACATATGAGATAATTTGGCTTTAGATATATGAACCCTGTGCACCACCTTAAACTGCAACAGGCAGTGACGTGCACAGAGAGATGTTGTATTTACCAGCCTGAGAATGGAATCCCATACATCGTTTGACAGTCGAAAGTTTAAATCCTGCTCCCAACCAGTTTTAATTTTGTCCAGAGGAGCCTGTTTTATGCCCATCAGTTTGTCATAAATGACCAATATTAACCCCTTGCGCGATGGATGCAGACCAAGTAACATGTCGGCGGTAGTCGCAGTAGTTGCCCCAGGGAAACTAGCCATCTGAGAATGGAGAAAGTGTCTTGCCTGCAGGTATCTGAAAAAATGAGTGTTTCAGACAGTTGTGCGAATGATGCAAAGCTATTACCAGTGAAAAGATCTTTAAATTTCTCTATACCCCTCCCGTGCCACTCTTGGAATGCAGAATCAGATAGAGAGGGTTGAAAGAAAGGGTTGGACAGAATGGGACTAAGGAGAGAGAAATCATGTAAACCGAAATGCTTCCTGAACTGAGCCCACACCCTCATTGTGTGCCAAACCGTTGGACTATCAGTCCATTTACCTGGGGGGAGAGGGAGCGGCGACCCAAGCAGAGCCAAAATGGAAACATTTCGGACCGAACTCAACTCCATCCTCACCCATGTCGGACAGTCAGCTCGATCGAGAAAGTGCGACCAGAAAGTAATGCAGCGTATATTAGCAGCCCAGTAGTAAAGACGGAAATTAGGCAGCGCCATACCTCCATCTTTTTTGGATTTTTGAAGATGGACTTTATTTAGTCTAGGGCGCTTGCCCCTCCATATATAGGCCGCTATGATTGAGTCCAATGAGTCAAAGAAAGATTTGGGAATAAAGATTGGTATAGATTGAAAGAGATAAAAATTTAGGGAGGATGTTCATTTTAACAGAGTTGATCCGGCCCACCAGGGATGTAGACAGTGGTGACCAGTGCATCAAGCGCTCTTTCACATGATTTAGTAGAGTATAAAAATTTTCTTTAAAGAGACACTTATGGGTGGCACGGTGGTGTAGTGGTTAGCGCTGTCGCCTCACAGCAAGAAGGTCCGGGTTTGAGCCCCGTGGCCAGCGAGGGCCTTTCTGTGCGGAGTTTGCATGTTCTCCCCGTGTCCATGTGGGTTTCCTCCGGGTGCTCCGGTTTCCCCCACAGTCCAAAGACATGCAGGTTAGGTTAACTGGTGACTCTAAATTGACCGTAGGTGTGAATGTGAGTGTGAATGGTTGTCTGTGTCTATGTGTCAGCCCTGTGATGACCTGGCGACTTGTCCAGGGTGTACCCCGCCTTTCGCCCGTGGTCAGCTGGGATGGGCTCCAGCTTGCCTGCAACCCTGTAGAAGGATAAAGCGGCTAGAGATAATGAGATGAGATGAGACACTTATGTTTCCTTGTAATTGTAACACCAAGGTAGACAAATTTATTTTCCACAATCTTAAAGGGGAGGCTGGTATATTTTAAAGCAAGTGCCTCTGTATTCACAGGAAAAAGTTCACTCTTGTATAAATTTAGTTTATATCCCGAAACCTGGTCAAATTGAGCGAGTAAGGATAGCATTACAGGTAAAGAGGTGTCTGGGTTTGATATAAAAAGTAAAAGATCATCAGCGTATAGAGACACTTTATGTTCAATTCCTTTCCTCAAAATCCCTGAAATATCCTTGCAGTTACGAAATGCAACTGCTAGAGTCTCTATGGTCAGATTGAAAAGAAATGGGCTTAAAAGACACCCTTGACGGGTTCCCCTATGAAGATTGAAATGTTGAGAGCGTTGAGAATTGGTAAGGATAGAAGCAGTTGGGCACGTATATAATAGTTTAACCCACCTAATGTAGTTTGGGCCAAAACCAAATTTTTCCAAAACTGCAAATAAATATTTCCACTCCACATGGTCAAACACTTTCTCTGCGTCTAGAGAAAGGACACATTCCGGAATTGCCTCTGAAGGAGAGTACAAAATATCAAATAAACGACGTATATTAAAATAAGAATGTTGTTTTTTTTTACAAAGCCAGTCTGATCCTCTGATATTATCTCTGGTAATATACCCTCTAATCTACGGGCCAAAACTTTTGCCAAAATTTTGGCATCAACATTTAGTAAGGAGATTGGCCTATAGGAGGAACACTCTGTTGATGGTCTTTACCTTTCTTTACGATAAGACTGATGCATGCCTCATACAGTGTTGCTGGGAGTTTGCCTGGCTTGAAAGAATCTGATAACACTAAACATAGATGAGGGGAAAGTAATGAAGAAAATGTTTTGAAAAACTCCGCTGGGAACCCATCAGGTCCAGGGGATTTCCAGATTGCAATGAGGAGATAGCAGCAGCTACCTCCCCCTGCGATATAGGCTCGTCTAACCTAGTCTTATTATCATGGGTAAGTGTGGGGACCTCTAAATGATCTAGGAAATTTTCCATCAGCGTACTGTCATTTGGGAGGTCCGAAGTGTAAAGTCGGGAGTAAAAATTCCTAAATGTGTCATTGATTTTAGAGCAATCTGAGGTGATGTTACCATCATCCATCTGGATTTTTGTGATGTGCTGTTTTGCTTTAAATCCCTTCAGCTGATTGGCTAGCATTTTACCAGATTTGTTGCCATGAACATAGAACAGACTTTTGCTCTGCAATAGTTGGCGTTCAATTGAATGTGTTGAGAGGAGATTGAATCTAGTTTGGAGTTCCACGTTTTTTTATATAGTTCAGGGTTCTTGATTTGAGCGTATCTTTGATCCACTTCTTTAATTTGAATAGATGGAGCTATCCATTCTTTCTGGGCTCTCTTTTTCATATTTGCGCTAAAATAAATAATTTGTCCCCTTAGGTAAACTTTCAGAGCATCCCAAATGGTCAGGCTGGTGGTTTCAGATGATGCATTTGTATCAAAGAAAGAGGTTATCTGCTCCTTCATAAATTTCACGAAGTCATTATTGGACAGTAAAGTTGAGTTAAAACGCCAATGTCTCTCTGCAACAGGGAGGGTCAGGAAGGGTCATGGACAATACCACTGGGGCATGGTCAGATATCACTATACTCTGATAGTCACAGGAACAGGCAAATGGAATCAGATGATTGTCAACAAGAAAATAGTCAATCCTAGAGTAGGTATGATGGGAATGAGAAAAGAATGAATACTCCCTCTTGTTTGGATTGAGATACTGCCATATTTCTGTGACTCCATAGTTGTCTAAGAAAGACTGAATAAGTGATGCAGATTTACTCATTATACCAGGGTTAGAAGAAGATGGGTCGAGCACAGGATCGAGCCAACAGTTAAACTCCCCACCAAGTATGAGAGAGTATGAGCTCAGGTCAGGAAGAGAGGAAAAGAAACCTTTTAGAAAACCCACATCATCCACGTTCGGAGCATATACATTGGCAAACTACCATAGTATTATGCAATTTCCCTGAGACAATAATATAGCGACCATTTGTATCTGCTATTACGTTATGGTGTTCAAAGGGAATATTGTGGGTGGCACGGTGGTGTAGTGGTTAGCGCTGTCACCTCAAAGCAAGAAGGTCCTGGGTTCGAGCCCCGGGGCCGGCGAGGGCCTTTCTGTGTGGAGTTTGCATGTTCTCCCCGTGTCCGCGTGGGTTTCCTCCAGGTGCTCCGGTTTCCCCCACAGTCCAAAGACATGCAGGTTAGGTTAACTGGTGACTCTAAATTGAGCGTAGGTGTGAATGTGAGTGTGAATGGTTGTCTGTGTCTATGTGTCAGCCCTGTGATGACCTGGCGACTTGTCCAGGGTGTACCCCGCCTTTCGCCCGTAGTCAGCTGGGATAGGCTCCAGCTTGCCTGCGACCCTGTAGAACAGGATAAAGCGGCTAGAGATAATGAGAGAGAGAATGAGGGAATATTGTGGTTAATAAGAATGGAGACCCCTCTGGCCTTAGCCTGAAAAGTAGAATGAAAATGCTGCCCCACCCACCGCGACATCAGACGTGAATTGTCAGAACTACGAATGTGTGTTTCTTGTAAAAAAGCAACGGCTGTTCCAAATTGCCTGATGTGTGAAAAAAACTTTCTCCTTTTAACAGGATGATTTAAACCCATGACATTCCAGCTCAGAAAATTTAAGGGACTAGCCATTCTCCCTAACAGAGAAGATGGGTAGGTAAGCACAGGTGGTATCAATACTCCAGGTATCGCTCCCAAGATAACATCATAAACTCAAAAGAACACGGAAAGTATGTGTGCGGCCAGGGCTTTTACAGGCTTCCGAAACAGTGTAGGTTCTGAAAAACCCACCCCCCACAACAAGACAGCTGCCAAAGAACATAGCAGCAAGCTCTTCAAAACTTCCATAATCCACCTAACAGAATTCTTCCTGTAGTACCATCTTCAGCTCCCGCATTATTATTCAGAACATAAACTGCACTCCTGTGTTAGCATCTCTTTTTAATAACACAACCCTATAGGAGGAAAAGCAGCGCCCCAATGGGTCTCGTACAGTATGTGGCCTTGAATAATGTACAGAAGACTACACATATAAATGGTTATTTAAAAAAAATACCAGTGAACTTTACAGTGTTATTCCTACCACGATAGAATAGTCCGTTAAGTTTAAAGAAAAGGAAAATACTCACACCGCCGCTGCTTGAGTTGTCATGGTAACCTTGACTCTGACGGCGGAGGCAGAAGGACCTCGCCGCTAGAGATAAGGGGAAAAACAAAGTATGACAGCAGCCAAACAAAGTAGTTAAGAACCACAATAATCCGTCAGCCACAGTCACTAAGCAGTCCTTTATGATGTATGCCAGGGGTCGGCAACCTTTTTGCCATGTAGTGCCAATTAGAAATTTTCTTGTTAGTGTGCCATTCCAATAGGTGTTGTTAACTATGTGTAATTAGACACCACACATTTTAGACGGATATGCATATTTAATGCACTGAGCAAATGTAAAACACCATTGCACTTGTTTTATGCCATTAACCTCACACACAAGGTTTAAGATCCCCCCCCCCCCCCCCACACACACACTGGATAACAACATTGCAAGCAGCTTATACAAATTCACAAAATAACATCCAAAATCTTTCAGTAGGTAACAGGCCCAAGTTATTCACAATAAAGATGTAGCAGCCTAATGGAAATGGAACTGATGAATAATAAAACGACAGAAAAAAATTAAATAATGAGTGTCAGAGAACATTGACAAGTAGCCTACATAAAGTGGCTTAACAATAAACTGCAAATTTGAAGTAGCCTTGTTACAAAATAAATGTTTTGCCTATCAGTCAATGTGATCCCTGGCCCTGCGTCCCCTTACTTAGCTCCGAGATGTGGGGATGGTAATTGGGCACTTTGAGTTGGACGCATGCTTCCGAATGACCCGTTGTCAGACGACTTCGGGAGGGGCAAAGTACATTCTTCATGTGTGAAAATATCTATTCACACAGATATGTTGATCCGAACACTGACAATAAAGCCAGTGCGATATTGCGAATACAGTTGAACTTTTCGGGTAAAGATGCCCAGCAGGATTCATTGGCTTTAAACAGCAGAGCTCCTCTCTCACAGTCACATCACAATATCTTGCCATCACTGCCAAACGTGCCACATCGTTCACATCTACGCTTTCGTCAAGCGTAGGGTGACCAGATTTCCCTAGTCTGAAACCGGGACACTTTTGCGCGCGACCATGCTCGTGCACGCACACCTTTTTTTTTTTTTTTTTTTACGTAAACGTGACACTCAGAGAGGTGCTCTTATCATTTTGTTGAAGCTCACATTTATCAACATCTCACATGAAATAAAACAAACAGGCATGTTGTTATCTAGTAGCATAGTGGTATATAGATCAGTTAAATTATGGTCAGACAGCAGGTTTTGTAATGGCTGAGAATAGGCCAGGCTATGTCCATAGGCCAAATTTAAACTGATTTATTTCACCTGTTTGTGAGAACACCAAGAAGAATGCATATGCACATGTCAGCTATATCTCTAAAATTGTATGCACTATAGCATGAACTTAAAAAGTAGATATGTGACCTCAACATAGCCTCGGTCAGAATCAACCTTACTAACCATTCCCCACAACTGAATGAATAAAGCAAGAAGATGTGTACAAAAGTGAACACTTTAATGGAAGGTGCAACAAGCTGTTCAACACAGCAATAAACTGTCAGAATGGTATGTTAAACAGAAACAAAAAAGAGAAGTGATTTGAGAATATACACTCAAACAAAACAGCAATAAAGGAGGAGAGGGGCGACAGCCCGAGGAAAGCCCCCACAGGAGCGCACATCATTTGCAACATAGGCTACCCAACTCAGTACAAGAACAAAGCACAGGAACAAAGCTAAGGCGACTGTCAATCCACCCACCCTAAACAAAATGCATTAGCCTACGTATATTTACAAGAAGAGTTTTAATGTGATCCTGTATATCGGCGTTACCACCGTGGGCTACAGAGAAGGAACACTTACAGTGTGTGCAGTCGGCTTCGTGCGCATTGTTCTGCACCTCTCGGAGGAAGGGGTAGGTGCCCTGTAAATCTTTGGAAAAGGTACATTTTCTTTTTGGCATAATTGCTGCGGCATTACTGCTGCTAGACAAAGAACATTCACGCCAGTTAATGTTCATTTTATTGTTGTGGCTAAATAAACACCCATGCCACAGGGCCAGGGGGCAGTAACCAGGAAAGTTTGCAATTCCTGTAAATTCATCAAAATAGTAAATGCAGACATTTCTCCGCTAATGATTCCCACATTCAGGGGCGCCGCTAGAAATCTTGGGCCCTATGAAAGATTACAATTTAGGGCCCCCCCCCAGTAAAATTTTCAAGCTCAAGCAACTGAATTTCAAGTCTGTTTTTGGCTGGCACTTCTACTCTTCTACTTTACTATGCATGTGATCAGCTACCTATCAAGTTTAGGTGATACAATTATTTGGGATATGAACATTTTAAATGCAGAACTCTCAGAATTAGACTGAATAGACTGTTGCCTTAAAATGAAAATTCCATGATATATATGGAAGATATATATATTATTTTTTCTTTTATGAGCAACTATTATTAGGCCACTCAGTAGCCTATGGAGTTCATTCAATCCAAATGTTTGTGTTGAGAGAAATTGCATGCATCACTGTATCAGTATGGATTTATAACATTCTGTATGCACATTATGGATACTCCAGAGCCCTCCAGCAAACATCATCAATAATCAGGATTACAAAATGTATTCCTTTGTTTCCTCCATTTATTGACTTATTGTATGTGATCAAATGTATGCCTTGATGAATAACTACACTAGTTTTTTGATACAATTACATAGTGCACTGCAAGAAATCCACTAAGTGTTTTTGGTTTCTTTTAGGCATCACACATTTATTAGAAAACACAGCAAATGTTCAAATATTCAAGTTCAATACTTAGCAACAGTATCAATAAATCCACACATGAACAATAGCAATGATATCTATGACCACAGCTAATGTGCAAAATATTAAAGTTAAATACTTAACAATATCAACAAATCCACACATGAACAATGGCAAAACATCTAGACTTAATTATACAATAAAGATACCTATGAAAAAAGGTGATTTTTTTTTTTCACACACAGTGTGATATCCGGACTTCATAATTCATCACACCTGCTCCTGCTTAGCAACTTCTAGAACAGAGGTGGGCAAACTACGGCCCGCGGGCCACATCCGGCCCATTGGCGTTTTTAATCCGGCCCGCGGAAGACAATCATATAAACACGATTGAGCAGATCTATAAACTATAAGCGTCAGTGTTATCACGTAGACAGGTGTTCTAGAGATCCGTCTTTCCAGTCAGGCGTATTCACGCGAGATTACATTTGCAGAGTGGTGCAGCGTGTGCCATGGAAGTCATTCTGGCACCCGTGCCACTGATGATCTCGAGAACACAGGATAAAACTTTACAATGAGTGGTCCTAAAAAAAGAAAAGTGGACAGTGAGTGCAGGGTATTCAATAAAGAATGGACAACTAAATATTTTTTTGCTGAAGTCCGATCAAAGGCTGTATGCCTTATTTGCAAAGAAACCGTTGCAGTTTTATAACATCAAACGGCACTTTTCCTCCAAGCATGCTAATTATGCTAACAACCAGTCAGCGCAAGCACGGACGAATACAGCTCAGCGGTTGCTGAGTGAATGTGAGTATTAACACTTTCTCTTTTTAAAACTATGTTGGAGCTGTAATAAGATGGTAGTCACATGTTTACAGACATAATAATATAAAAAGTATAACTCTTAGTAATTTTGGTTGTCGTGGGTGGCTGCTGTAGTGCTGGTGTTTGTTTTTAAGTACCGTGTGCTTTTGGGTGTCTGCTCCGCCCCTCATTTATGTCCCTGTCTGCTATTATAGGTGTATTATGAGCAGCTGACCTTGCTTCTGCTTATATCTGTTCCTGGACTTTTGCCTGTGGAGGTTATTCTGATCTATGAGTGGCCTTTTGGAATATGAAAACCTGTTTGGAACCTGTGTTTTTGATTTTTTGAGGACTGGAAATATTTCAGTGAGTGACTTTGAACCTGAAAACCAGTTTGGAGTTTTTTGCTTTCTTGAGCTGTTTTGTCTGATTTTGTGGGCTGGATGGATCCAGTGCCAAACCATTGAACTGCAAATATGTTGGCATGGTGTGGTACCCAAACTGTTGAACTGCAAACATGTTGGCATGGTGTGGTACCCAAACTGTTGAACTGCAAACATTTTGGAATGGTGTGGTGCCTCTCCTACTAATGGTGGTTGGTTGTACTGGCAGGCTGGAAGTGGATGGTTAAAAAAAAAAACACTCAGGTGTAAATCTACGAATTCAGTGAAATGTACAAAAATGATATGTACTGATATGTAATTTAGTTCAATTTAATGATATGCAATTTAGTTGTATGTATAAAATGATACAAATATACAAATACACTGGCATCCTACTCATCCTGGCAGCTCAAAGATGTAATTTAAGAATTAAGTGTGCTACTTTTCTTACTGTCACGTGTGTGTGTGTGTGTGTGTGTGTGTGTGTGTGTGTGTGTGTGTGTGTGTGTGTGTGTTACTTTTCTGGATGGATCCAGTGCCAATCTATTGAACTGCAAGCATTTTTCTGCTCTGCTTTTGTTGACTGAGAACTAAAATAAATGTCAATCTGATCTGCATTTGGGTCTCTGTCAGTGAAGGCCTTACAATAACACTAAAGCTTTTCCGGTTTATGTTCGATATGTATGAATTTGGTGTTGGCCCGGCCCGCCTGGCAAATTTCAAAAGTCAATGTGGCCCCTGAGCCAAAAAGTTTGCCCACCCCTGTTCTAGAATGTTCACCTCTGTTGCACACGGAGAAAAACTGCCAGCTGCGCACACACGGAGCTACACATTTCACGTGTCCCGCTCCCAGAATCAGACTGTACCATTAGTAAAAAGGGTGGAGGGGTGAAATGACAATATCATAAATAATTCAAGAAAAATGTTATAGCAAAACATAGCCATGTATAATTTGCATATTTTAACAGATGAAATGAAATATTTTATTTCAAAAACTTACACAAGGCAATACTATTAAAATAATATTAATATCCCTCACAGGCCCCCCTGTCAGTGCCAGGCCCTTAGAATCATCCTAACTTTTCCGCCCCTAGCAGCGCCCCTGCCCACGCTGCTCAGTCGCAAACATCGCGAGTGGCAAAAACCGGGACATATCTGTGTCCCGACAGACTTTTGTCGGGACTCGGGACACACAACCCCAAATCGGGACTGTCCCGATAAAACCGGGACGTCTGGTCACCCTAGTCAAGCGCAATGCTAAATACTGCTCCATCTTTTATGCCAGTTGTTTGCTGCACCCTTACGTTTTCTGCCATTTCACCAATTCGTCGCTCAACAGTTCTGGCTGATACGGGCAAGTCTTTTATTCTTGATTTTGTCTCTTTATTTGGCAGCCCCTCAAAAAGACTACCCGAGCCGGAGAGAAAGGCCTCCTTAATGTATTCACCGTCTGTGAATGGCTTTCCATGTTTAGCTATGCAGTGAGAAATTATATAGCTAGCTTCAGTGGCATTGTTTTTAGCTGAGGCAAAGACTGTTAAAGTGTGGGCTTGCTTCCCATATCCGCACACTGCACGTGAGATTGATTCGTCCCTATCTGCCTGATCTTTGAAAGTCTTTTCGTGCTTTGCCTCGAAATGACGTTTAACACTGGATGTTCGACACACAACACTTTCAAAACACAACGTGCACACAGCACGGTCCCTCTGAGAAATGAACCCATATTCTGGGTCCACGAGGAGAGGAAAGCCCGAACTGTCGGCTTCTTTGCCATCTTAGCGCAACTGCTGCATCAAGTGGGCCCGTCTCGTGAGAAATATGGGGAGGGGCCAGTGTTGCCAGATTGAGTGGTTTTAAGTGCATTTTGGCGGGTTTTGAACATATTTTGGGCTGGAAAACGTCAGCAGTATCTGGCAACACTGGGAGGGGGTGCTATATTGTTGTGTAGTCATGCTAAAAGAGCAGGCTCGCCATGCAACAGCCAATGACTGTTCAAGATGACGTTTGAAAATTTTTAATGTGTTGAATAATTAGGTTTGTGTATCGTCGTCAGTGTGCCACTGGAAATTCCTCGGCATGCCAGTTGTGGCACGCGTGCCTAGGGTTGCCGACCCCTGATGTATGCGAAACACTTGGGAGGCTGTCGACATATCTCCGCCTCATCCGCCAATCGCAGCCACTTCCTCTCCCCGCCGGAAAGTGTGATCCGGAGCCGAGCGGGGTACAGTAGTGAGGGCTTGAGTCCTCGGTTGTAAGCTCCATCATTACTTCCCTGTATTCAGCGCGCTGGCTCAAAACTTCTGGGCAGTAATCCTCCACAATACGGATCTGCTGGCCACGGTAGTTCAGTTTTCCCCTCCGTCTGGCCTCACGAATCAGAAGATCTTTTATCTGGTAACGGTGAAACCGAAGAATGACCGGCCGTGGTCTCTGTCCCAGGGCCGGTTTGAGTGCCAGTGAATGGTGGGCTCTATCGATCTCCGGCGGGGAGGAACGCATCTCCTTCCCGAAAACCTCACACAGCAGATCAGAGAAGAATTCCGTGGGTCGCCCTCCTTCAGTAGTCTCCGCTAGGCCAAGGATGCGTAGGTTTTGCCGTCTGTTCCATTCTTCCAGATCGATGACTTTAGTGGTTAGCTTGGAGTTGTTTTCATGGAGGCTGGAGCAGACATTTTCCAGCTCACTGACGCGCTGGCTTAGGTCCTCAGAAACAAGCTCGAGTGAACTCAGACGCTGGCCATGTTCTTCTACAGTGGACCGAACTTGGTCGAATTTCCTTTCCAGCAAGCTGAAAGAGGACCTGAAGTCTGTAGCTAATGCCTCGCGGTGCTGGTTCAGTAGCGCCGAGATAGCCTCCATCATTAAGCTAGTCGACGAATCATCCTTTTTTCCGCCTCTGCCACTCTTTGAAGCCATTTTAAATTGGTGCGAGTGAAATAAAATAATTGCGCAAATTCTTCAATACTTTGGTTGTGAAATAAATGGTTGAAGGAGTGAAAAAGTTTGAAACAAGCAGAAGCACGTGTGCGTTGCGTCTACTCCATGTGGCTGCCACAGG
Organism: Neoarius graeffei; assembly: GCF_027579695.1. Taxonomy (NCBI): domain Eukaryota; kingdom Metazoa; phylum Chordata; class Actinopteri; order Siluriformes; family Ariidae; genus Neoarius; species Neoarius graeffei. Next base: position 78,856,733 of record NC_083569.1, read on the forward strand.
AACTCCAAGCTTTAGCTTTTGAAAGAGAACATGTCAGTGTAGGAAATTCATGGAAAATATCAGCCAGACCACAGGGCAGGCAACTCTGAAAAGTTGCCTGCCCTGCTGAAAAGTTGCCTGCCCCAATTTCAACTATAATCCGCCATAATATCGCATAATTTTCGAAAAATTGTAAAAGAGGCAATGCATGTAATGTTGTATCATGCATGTAATTTCATATATTCAATTTAGTTTTATGATTTATTACTGGTGTTTATTTATATAAATGTATATGTGACCTATGTTGCTTGAGATCAGCCAAACCATCATGCTTCAGATTGATAGAACCAGTGACAAAAGCTCCATTGGCATATTTCCTGTCTATCTGGGGTTTTTCATTGAGACAAGGGCCCATATGCAGCTCTACACACCTTACAGTAGATAGTTTGTTTGTTGTCATCGGATACCAGCCAGTCAAACTCTTGCTTCCAACTGTCCACAACAGTTCTTCTCTTATCTTTATCATATTTTTGTTGTGCTTTCTTTCTCTCTTCTTCAGTTTTTTTTCGTTTTCGAGAGGTCTTTGGTTCAGGTGGTTTTATCCCAAGATAGTCATACAACATTTTCAGATATCTGGAACAATTAACAATCAATTTTATGTGATATTTTGAGAAAACTCATGTGGTAGGACGTTGGTTTTCAAAGTCACAGATATACGGTAGATGTGACTTGGGGAGACTTGGGGTGGATTTCACTGAGCTGTGTGTATTGAGCTCTCTGATTGGCTGAACCTCCGAAGTAACAGCCAATCAGAGCGCTCGTTTCATTTCTAAGCGAAAACAATATGGCCGCACCCACGTCGGTAAACAAACCAACAGAATCCAGTGAAAATGTCTTGAAAAGTCCTTCAATATGATGAAATATCGAGAGAACAATGAACCCCCTCAAAGAGGGACCGCCCGTGGGGCTGGCAACTTATAAATTCATTCCACCCTTGCTGCAAACTGACCGCGATGGGCGGTGGGGCGGGCACCCATTTCCTACACTGAACATGTTACTCCTAAGTCGATGATGAAGACACTGCATTTTTCAGAAATTTTTTTCTCACTGCATGAGTATAAAACTCTTGGACTTCTTTGTTTAGCACAAGAACAACATTTACCACCTTTGAGAGGAAACGAGTTTCATTCTCAGGCAGTGAAATAAAGAATCAAGTTAAATTCTGTCCAAACACACATGTTTCCTGAATGACTTTGAGTGAAATGGAAGATCAGTCTTTCTAAAGGAGAAAATGGTTGAAGGGCTTTAGTGCAGGGCAGTAATAGGGAGCTGTAGTGAGGAGGATGGAGAGACACTTTAAGACTTCCTTTTAGCTGGAGAGATCTACAGATGAAAATAAGTCTGATGATGCAGTGGTGTAATGATGATCTGTACATTTTAATATGAGAGGAAACCGAAACCTCACTGTACCTGCATACTGCTGAATCCTCTTCAGTTCTGTGGAAAATAATTACAACAAAACATCACTTTCATTAGATTTCAGATGGTTTTATTGCAGGATTTGAATAATAAAGTGAAAATTTATTAAATATTATGATAGACTTGTGCCAAGAAATCAAATCATATATAAAAGTTTCTCACCTGCTTCCTTTAACTTGTCATTGAGTGTTTTAGTGAGTTTCTCATTCAGAGTCTGCTGAAGCTGAGACAGAGCTGTCCTCACAGCGTCCCCACTCAGATCAGTGTTAATACTGATCTCAGTCCAGTTCTTGGTGTGTGGAGGGCTGCACATGGAGGAGTAAATCTACAGTAGAGCAGGAGAGAGGAGAAATCCCTCAGCATGGTGAGTGTTGTTCTGTGATGTTCTGCATTGCCAGTGAGCAGAGAGAGGAACACTGACCTGTAGGAGGTGGAGATGCTCCTCAGTGTGTGAGAGCTGCTCCAGCTCAGTGTCTCTCCTCTTTAGCACAGTGATTTCCTGCTCCAGCGCTTTAATGAGTCCTTCAGCCTGCCTCTCTGCTGCTTTCTGCTTCTCCTCCATCACCTCGAGCAGCTCAGCCTGACTTCTCTCAATGGAGCGAATCAGAGCAGTGAAGACTTCAACACTGTCTGCTTTCTCTTTCTCTGTGCTTCTCTAAAGGAGCAACACATTTTCACTTTCTTTACATCACACTGAATAATGAACTAATATTTATTGCGGATTGTTCATTTCTACAGATTCAAGCAAACAATACATAAACTATTTTCCACACACTTTGCTGAGCTCGACTGAATGTTTGATCTCTTGGATCTTCTAGTCGGTCCCGCATCATCTGCTGCACATCTGTCTGTGTTTTCCCCAGCGGAGTCTGAGGACAGACCAGAAGATAAATAATTAACATTATTTTTAATACTTTTGTACCTTTGTCCTGGAATTTTATCTGAGAAATTTCCAATCTGATCTACCACTGGATAAATTAATTTGTATTTTCTATAATAATGTCTAAAGTTGATGTTAATCAGTGTTTCTCACCTTCCTCTCTCTGCTCTCCTCCTCTATAGGAACAGTGTTGTGATTCTTGTGGTCTGTCTGAGTGCAGAACTGACACACACACATCTGATCATCTCTACAGAACAGCTCCAGCGGTCTCTCATGTTTCTGGCATATGTAGTCCTCCAGGTTCTCCACAGGGTTTATTAATTTGTGTTTCTTAAGTTTGGAAACATGATTATGAGGCTCTAATTGAGTTTTACAGAAAGTCAGTCCACAATCCAGACAGGATTTCAGGGCCTTCAGCTTCTCTCCAGTGCAGGCATCACAAAGAACCTCAGGTTTTTCAGGACCACGTTTCTTCCTGAAGTGATCTGCAACCTCTCTGTGTTGTATTAATCTTCAGTTCAGGTTTTTTGGTGAATTTCTCTTTACATAATGGACAGTGACAGCGTTGACTCTTCTCCCAGCACTGTGTAAGGCAGCTCTTACAGAAGTTGTGTCCACATGGAGTGCTGAGTGGATCAGTGAACACATCCAGACAGATCGAACACAGCAGCTGCTCTTCAGACAGGAGACTGCTGGAGTCACCAGAAACTAGGGTTGATATAAACAATGTGTAACATTATTTTCTAAATTGTGTAGAAATACTGGAATTTGTTTCAACCTTGTCTCTATACAGTCCACTGCATCTTGTAGTGTAGGTGTGAAAATCACACACCAGAATTTCTACGTTTTTCTGGACTGATACCAAAAAGGTTTTTTATTCTAAACTCACTCACAGTTGAAGTGTAAAGGCACTTGTCGTGGCGTCATATAATGTTTGTGTCAAACCATTTTTGTGGAATATTTTCATGAATTTTATAGTCAAGGGTATTTACTGTAGATCTTACATCAGAAATAAAACCCAGAAGCACTTGCATTCATAATCACTGACAAAGTCATTATCACCCCGAGCTGATTATTTTCACATAACTGTTCATGCTTGAGTGCTTTATTCCTCTTGTACAGTATCAGCGCAACACTCCAACAATAACACTTTTCTTTCACAAAGTCACACTTTTTTCATTCTTTAATTAATTTAAATATGGAACGTGCAAAAATTCAAAACTTTGATGTTCACGTCCAGATTCACAGATTTTTAATGTGGTCTCAGACTTTTGTACCTCACTGTATATTTATCTTTTTTTATTATCATACATTGTTCTGTGTTAAATTATACATGTTTACCTTTAAAATTGTTGTAAGGTTCCATTAAATTAAGTCTGTAACATTTATTAAATTGTAACCTGATCACTACCATTTTATCCTGATTATTTGTGCTGATTCTGATTCACAATTACATTTCACAATCACATACTTGAATTTCGTTTCATATATTCAGTTGTGCCTAAATTACTGGCAAACATGAGATTTAATCACAGCGATCTTTTCTCTTTATTGTGAAAGGCATTGCTTGATAAACAATTTTTGTAACTATGATTTGTGGAATTACACAGTAGTATTTAGTGGAGCTGTAGTTTAGCCATCTGTCAGTAACAATGTTGAGAGCGACAGCTTGAGATGGACTACAAACATGTACGCTAATAACTACAACTCCCAAGATCCACAGCGCCCTCTGTCACCTGAGTTCTAATTACACCTGTCTCTCATTCCACTAATCACTATCCCTGCTACTTAAACGCCTCTCTCACCTCAAAGATGTGAAGCAGGGGTGGACTGGCAATCTGTGTGGTCTGGAAAAGTCCAGAATGGCTGTTTGGTCTATGGCCGTCGGCCCTGTTCAATAACCAAAATTTTCAGTCTATCAACTAACAACAGGTGGTGCTAAGACGATAATTTATCCGTCAATCATTATTCCATAGGCCTAAAAGCCAACAAAGAAGAGTAACGTTAGTGTCTGTCAACAGAAAGATGGCAAGCAGAAAACATAAGGAGAAAGGTGGATGGGAAAAGTTAAGGCAAAAGAAAGTGAAGTCACTTAAAGAAGATGCTTCAAAATATAGAAAGCTCACAGAGCTTTTTGGCAGCAGTGTAACTGCAAGCAGCAGCAGTAACGTTCATGTCATGTTATCACCGAGTGAGACTGAGAACCAGGTGGACATCCAACCTGACCAACCACATGCTGATGATGATAGTCATGATGAGGGGCAGGCAGCTGAGGGAATTTCACCGGAGGAGGAGGTACCGGTAAGTGACCACGACATATAACGGGTTACGTAAAGGCCACTCATAGACCCCTCTCATAGTAGGCCAATCTTCTATTGACTGGATTTGTGGTGTGATGATGAGAAATATGTGGTTTATTGCTGTCAAAACAAACACGTAACTACCAAGCAAGCCAATTATAAATAGATAGGCAAGCACAAATGGCTGCGATTTCATACGTTCACCTCTGCATAATTCATGCAGATTAGGCTCTTTATGTTCAAAAGAACCAAAGCTCTAGCCTATCATTAACCAAAAGTTTGACGGGTAGAAGTGTTTTCCGTTTTGGCACTATTTATCTTTGTCTTCTTTTTTGCGGTGCGTGGTGGAATAGGCTACAAATGTTGTTTGAAGGATGATTGGTTGAATGGTATCATAACTAATCACAGCAGCATTGTATTGTGCAATTTGTTAATAGCCTAATTTTAGATCTGTTTGTCAGGCTTACCTACCAAAAAAAATCAGCATAATATTTAAACTATAAAATGTGTCAAGCAGGCTAATTCTTACACAGAATAAGCCTAAAAGGCTAAAAATGTAATTGGGATTTAGGAAAAACCTCCAAATCTGTCTTGTTCTTCTTGTCTGTAGCCTATGTATCAAATGCTATGTTTATCCAAAGTTTTGGCTGGTTTTTAAAAATAGAATTTTGAGGTATAAGTACAGGTTTAAAGGCTGTCATTCCAAATAATACTATTAAACAAATGTTAATCAAGCATGTCCGTGCACAGTGTGAAGGGTTTTCCTAGATGCCGTTGCATAGTTTAGATATAATCAACAATAGCATTAGCATCCAACTTCATCTTTTCAATTGTTTATTCAGGTTGAAAATAGTGGCAGCTCAAAAGATGACAGGGAGAGTCCAGGAAAGTGCCAGAATGAGGGATCAGTGCCCCAATATTTCAGCCGCCCCAGTTCAGACAGTTACAGCCTGGAGCAGTTTTTCAGTTACCACCCCCAGCAAAAGCCCAAAAACCTGTCTCTACAAAGATTGTTCAGCTGTAGAGATGGTACTAACCATAAATGGCTTACATACTGTGAGGAGAATCACACACTGTATTGTACAGTTTGTTTAGCATTTGCTAGGCCAGATGAAACCAGTCCATTCATAAGTGGAATGAAGGAGTTCTTGGAATGTGGAGTTCTTGAATAAACAATCATAAATAGTTCATCTGTGTGGGTTTTGACAGACAATATACCACTATAGCACTTTACTATAGCACTATATAGTATAGTATACTATAGTATAGTGGGCCTATTTGGGGGGGAAAGTCCAGGGCCGTTTTTTGGTCCCAGTCCGTCCCTGGTCATGTATGAGCTGCATAACTTGCATAACTGTGGTTGATCTATGCTGCTCCTTCTGTGTTTTGTTGAAGATTCAGCCATTTTCTTCCTCCTGTGTTTTGAACCTTTTCAGTCAGAAATCACATCATTCAGTTCACGCATGTAACAGTATGAGGTGTTACTGATTAGTCTGTTTGACTCCACAGGCCTGTCTGCAGTGTTAAACCTCAGCAATGATACTGGAAGCATTTAGACTGTGATATAAAACACACGTAAGTGTTCTCATCTTCATTAGATTGTAATAAACACAGGATTTGGAATAGAATATCTTTGTCATTGTAACATGTACAACAAAACTGGAGTGCAAAACAAACTAAAATCCTTTTATTAAGCTAAAACTTAAACTATATAAGCAGTAAAACTCACAGACAACAGTAAACAAATGAACTAACAAACTAATTTAAAAAAAACCCTAAAACTTAAATGCTGTAAAAACTATAAAGTCAAACACACAACCACATTCAAACTGGAAACATTGCACAAATCCCTTACTGCACAGTATAAAGAGACAGGGACACTAAAGAGCAGGTTAGTGAACCCTGACCTGATGTGTTAAATTTAGAGCTCGTATGGCAGTTGGGTAGAAGCTGTTCTTAAGTCTATTTGTTCTAGCTTTGATGGCCCTATACTGTCTGCCTGATGATAGTAGCTCAGAGTGACGGGGGTGAGATGTGTCCTTTAGGATGTTCTCGGCTCTCCTGAGGTAGCAGGAACTGTGTAGCTCCTCCAGAGTGGGTATTTTCCTCAATAAATAAGTGACCAAGTATAATATTTTTGCCTCATTTGTTTAACTGGGTTCTCTTTATCTACTTTTAGGACTTGTGTGAAAAGCTGATGTTTTAGGTCCTATTATGCAGAAATATAGAAAATTCTAAAGGGTTCACAAACTTTTAAGCACCACTATATATACTGTGTATGTATGTAATTTTTTTTTAAAAAGACGTATATTTAGATCCCAAGAGGAATCAGGTGCACTCAAAGTGGAAGATAAATAATATTGGACCACATTCTCTACTGGAATAATAAGAGAAAGCATTACATTACAGGCATTTAGCAGATACTCTTATCCAGAGTAACATGCAACAGGACCCTGACATACCCACAGCAGTGGGAGCAGTTGGAGGTTTGGTGTCTTGCTCAAGGGCACTTCAGCCATTCCTGCTGATCCAGGGAATTGGACCAGTGACCTTTTGGTTCCAAAGCTGCTTCTCTAACCTTTAGGCCATGACTTTCCCCGTTAAGAGATGAAAGAGTTCAGATAATAAACAGTCCCTGCACACACATGTCAATGTTATTCATTTATTTCATTCAAAATTGAACTAAAAGATTGGGATTCTACATGATATTGACAGTCAGTGGGAGCCACTATTACTGTTTGTGTTTGAATGGTGCACTGTGATTGGTCGAGCGGAGAAATCGTGTTCTACTGAAAATTAGGAGTGGTATTTGTTGTGTATTGGAAAGAAAGGGGATATACAATGCAGAGAAATGTGGCAGACATTGTCTTTTGTATAAAATTGAATTTGGAACTTTGAATAGCGATCAAATGTCAAACTTATTTTGGCAGGAACTTGGGAGGGTTTAAATGGTATTTTTCATGTTTTGGAACCAAACTCTTCACATGCTTCCTCCGAGTCATGTGAAGTCACTGTATCCTTTCAGACTGCTGCTCATGCTGCACCAGAAGTTGAATCAAGTATCATACATGTCAACCTTTGGTCAATCAAACCTGTATAACCAACCTCCAAAATCCTTATTTCTCTTATAAAATCCTTATAAGATGCAAATTAAAATAATTTACCTAAAATTTGAATAATTAACAATGATGTATCCCAGTTACTTTTTATTCAATATTAATAACAATAAACCTTCAGAATGAATACAAAGCTCCAATGTTTGACAAAAACAGTGTCACTCTAATGTTCTGAATTGTACTCCATGACAGCTTTTTTAGCGCTCTGCACCAATACCTCACTAGGCTGCATGTCACAGCAAGTGCCTAGCTGTGTTGTGTTTTATGAAAATAAAATAAACACAGACATGTAGGGGAGAGCGGGGTAAGATGAGCCAGGGGGTAAGATGAGCCACCCCCTGTTTCTAAGAAACAGTAAACAAATGTGACCACATTCAAAGGGGGGCGGGACCATTTACTTACACTTGTGGAGAGGAGCACCACATGTCAAACTAGGTGAGGGAGATATTTATAAAAATGTGTTTTTGTGCTTTCTAAGTCAATTCCATGTTTGTCCACAGTGAAGGTGATTTAGAGAAGACAAAAGTAGAATAATATTTAGACACATTAGGGTTAAGTTAGTGGCTTTCTAAGCTATGATATGAATGCTAATAAAAATAATTTTGATTAGCCTAATCCCCTTTATTAGCATTTTTCTACAAAATTGTGGCCACGGGGTAAGATGAGCCATTAGATGTGGGGCAAGTTGAGCCACTGGCTCAACTTACCCCATTGGTGGCTGAGCTTACCCAATATGGATGACACTTAAGTTTTCACATTTGCTGGTCATATGACAACAACAACAACAACAACAACAAATAATAAACAAACAAATAAATAACATGTTAATATAAATAATATGTTTAAAACGTTTTTAATAAATAAAATAATGCCCTCTGTTATTACAGGTGTGCATGATGCCACACTCATACAAAAGAAAAACAGACAGGGCCGCACAGTCCCGTGCAGTTTTGGAGAGAGCCGCAGAGGAAGTCAGGAAAGGCAGGCCTGTTCGGGCTGTGGCGAGGGATATGCATTTGGACAGGATGACTCTGACTAGGTTCATTGAAAAGATAAAGAATGGAGAGGTAGAGACAGGTTATACCAAGTTGGTGAAAGTGCATTTCTTCATTGGCCAGATAATCAAATTGGATGTCTTCGAAATAGAGGCAAGATTTCTCAAAAGAAGCCGGTCATGCCATGGCTCTGCAAGAAAGCCAACCTTTGTCTTCAAAGAGAAAGATGAGGCTGTCCTGTCAAGACAGGATATTGTGAAAAAATTGCCCCGCCCCTTTACTGTTGGGGAGACAGCACGGAGGGAGAGGCAAATGGTGTTCCCTTGCAATTTGAACGCTTGGAACATTGAATAATGATGAAATGATTGATGGAATGATTGCTGCATGTTTTAGCACTGTTTTAACCTACTGAAAGAAATAAGATTTTTTTGGCACTGCTCTACTGTTTTAGTAATTTCTATAATATAGTATATCTCTCATTCCCTCTCTAACCATCCCTCTTTCTATCTATCTACGCATATCTCTCTTTATCCATCTATCTATCCCTCCCTATCCCATCTCGTTCTATCACCTCTCTCTTCATCTCCCCTTCTCTATGCAACGGCCCTATCCCCCACTTGATTGACTTGACTTGATTCATTGATTGCATTTCTAATAATAAAAGTTGTTTACTTTGTTAACCTAACATGATTTGTGTTGGCTCAGTTTACCCCACACAGTGGCTCATCTTACCCCGTGCATGGGGTAAGTTGAGCCACTTGACATTTTTTTTTCAAGAGGTAATATCACTCTAACCATAAGAGCTTATCAATTGTTTTTTGCTCAGATAGTAACAGTACACTTTGAAATTTGGTATGGTGTGTAGACTGGAAGCAAAAATGGCTTTAACATGTAGTTATGATGAAAAATGTAAAAAGTGGCTCATCTTACCCCGCTCTCCCCTATATATTATTCCATATGCCAACACTCCAGATGTTAGACAATAAAAAAATAAATGAATTAAGAGTTAAAAATTATGAAAAACGATGGCACTGTTGTGTGAGAACTGAGTTTAAAAGATTTTTGAAGACATTTAGGGAGGGTAGGGAGTCCAAATGTAAAGTATTTTGTAATTTATTCCACTCATGTGCTGCATATGAACTAAAGGCAGATTTGCCCAGTTCTGTCCGTGTAGGTAGAGACTGAAGGCGGAGTTTTACTGATGAACGTGTACTGTAAGTGTTAGTGCAGAGTGTCAGTAGATTGCATATGTACTGAGGTAGTTTACCCATTAAAGCCTTTGCAATAAATACTAGGCGGTGAGATTTCCTTCTAAGCTGTAGTGATGTCCATTGCACCATGTCATATAGATTAGTGATCTGTTCTTTCTGCAGCACTAGTTACAAACCTCAAAGCAGAATGATAAACAACGTCCAACTTTTTCAGATAGGATGAAGATGCATGCATCTTCATCCTATCACCATAATGTAATACTGAAAGGAAAGTGTTCAGTACTAATCGTTTTCTGGCAGTGAAAGAAAAGCATTTTTTAAATGGGAGTAAAAACCTAATTTAGGAAGAAGCTTTTTCAAAATACTTTCTATATGGACTCCAAATGATAACTTGTCATCAAACCAGATTCCAAGATATTTGTAAGAGTACCCCCTCTAGTTGAGTGCCATCTAGTGTTAAAACAGTAGAAGAGCGTGAGCGAGTAAAAATCATAAATTTTGTATTTTTGGCATTTAACACCAGTTTTAATTTGACAAGGGTCAACTGTAATGAGTTAAATGCACATTGTAAGGAATCCATTGCTACTTGCAGTGGTATAAAGGACTGTCATCAGCGTAAAGGTGAATTTTTGCTGGGTCTAATCCCATGCTCATATTATCTCTAGCCGCTTTATCCTGTTCTACAGGGTCGCAGGCAAGCTGGAGCCTATCCCAGCTGACTATGGGCAAGAAGCGGGGTACACCCTGTACAAGTCACCAGGTCATCACAGGGCTGACACAGAGAACCATTCACACTCACACCTACAGTCAATTTAGAGCCACCAATTAGCCTAACCTGCATGCCTTTGGACTGTGGGGGAAACCAGATCATCCAGAGGAAACCCACACAGACATGGGGAGAACATGCAAACTCCACACAAAAAGGCCCTCATTGGCTGCTGGGCTCGAACCCAGAACCTTCTTGCTGTGAAGCGACAGTGCTAACCACTACACCACCATGCCATCCAAAACAAAATATTTTAGATTCTTCAAAGTTGCCACTGTTTATTTGAAAAATATATGCTCCTTTTGGGATGGCACGGTGGTGTAGTGGTTAGCACTGTCGCCTCACAGCAAGAAGGTTCTGGGATCGAGCCCAGCAGCCAATGAGGGCCTTTGTGTGGAGTTTGCATGTTTTCCCCATGTCTGTGTGGGTTTCCTCTGGATGATCTGGTTTCCCCCACAGTCCAAAGGCATGCAGGTTAGGCTAATTGGTGGCTCTAAATTGACTAAGTGTGAATGGTTCTCTGTGTCAGCCCTGCGATGACCTGGTGACTTGTACAGGGTGTACCCTGCCTCTTGCCCATAGCCAGCTGGGATAGGCTCCTGCTTGCCTGCGACCCTGTAGGGCAGGATAAGCGGCTACAGATCACTGGGGAACAATTTGAAAATTCTCTGTTGAGTTAGATTTTTATGCTGATTAAAACTAAAATTGGCATGCTGATTCCAAAATTGCAGTTGGTGTTTTTTTTTTTTTTTTCTCCACAGCTTACCCTCCAGATAAGCAAAATTCCACTGATTAGTTGTAGTAAGACTTGCCAGCTGATTACGATTGGACTCAACAGCTACGTGGCAACTTGTTTGTGCAGTCACAATTGAGACAGTGCGGTGAGAGGTGTGTGCAGCTTCCAATAAGTCAGTACTATCAATATCTGCAAACAGAAAGCTAGCATAGTAGGAATTAAGAGGATTTGTGCTGGCTTTTCTCTTAACGATGGGCATACCGTTGTAAGTTCTATTTCGTTTTATATATATTTTTTTTTTTAGTTTTCAAAGCTTGTAACTATTCCATCTTAGTGTTTTATTTACATAGGTATATATTTCCTTTGTTCCAGATCATGTCTGCTCCTGCTACTTCTCATCGTAAATGCCTAAACAACCCTGACTCCTTTTGCTATATTTGTGGTAGTTTCACCATTCCAAGTCAGAGGGCAAACATGAGTACATTTGTCAAACAAGCATATTTTGCATATTTTAAAGTAAAACTCAGTGATCACAACAAGCCATGGACCCCTCAGTGTGCAAGCAGTGTGTTGAGAGTTTACGGATGTGGACCAAAGGAACACGTGAAAAGTTGGCATTTGGTATCCCCATGGTTTGGCGAGAGCAAAAAGATCATTGCACAGACGGTTACTTTTGTTTAGTGAAAACATCAGGATTTAACAATGTACTCTTTTACTGTGGAGCCATGCAGTTTTAATATGTGCAGAAAGCGGTTTGGCATTGTCTTGCTGAAAGAAAGAAGGCCTTCCCTGCACTAAAACATTTCAGCCTTGTTTAGTTATGTCCACTTACTTTCTCTCTCAATGAGCTCTGAAAAGTGTTTTTAATTTGAACTAATCTGTGCAAGTTTTCAAAGGTTAGACTTGAATTACTTAGGCTACGTTCACACTGCAGGCTGAAGTGACTCAAATCCGATCTTTTCGCCCATATGTGACCTGTATCCGATCTTTTATTGACAATATGAACGACACAGATCCGATTTTTTTCAAATCCGACCCAGGCCGTTTGGATATGTGGTCCTAACTCCGATTCCTATCCGATCTTTTCATATGCGACTTCAGTCTGAACCGCCAGGTCGCATTCATCCGACTTACACGTCATCAACAAGCCACAAACGTCACTATTCTGCGCTGAAGTAGGCGGCGGGTCTCTCAAAAAAAGTTACAACAACATGGCGCATAATCACGGGCGCAGATAGAGGGGGGGGGACTCGTCCCACCCCGATTTAAATTCACCTCGCTCGGTCCCCCCCACTTATAGGGAGGAAAAAACGTCTATGCTGTCTTTCTTTGCATAAGGCAAACCTCACGGAAAAATCAAAAGACTAATTACCATTCGGTTTATTGAGGTGCACAGCAGTGTATACATAGTTGCAACAACTCACATAAAACAAAACAAAGACTGATATTCGGTTGGTTGAGCTGCGCAGACTGCACAGGTTGCGAGCTCGAGCTTGGTTGCTATGGTAACCCACAACAAGTCTGACAGGCATATCGGGGTTGGGGTTGGTTTGCTGGCAGCTTTGTCCCCCCCCCCAGTTTTTTGTCCCCCCCCCCCCAGTTCAAAAAACGTATCTGCGCCCCTGCGCATGACATCAATGCGAGGGACGCTTCGGGCTGTGAAGGTTCTGAATCTTCTCAATGGAAGGATGCAGAGGTTAGGGAGCTGATTTCCATTTGGGGGGATACAGCTATTCAAGCTAGATTGGATGGGTCATACCGCAACCGGGCAGTTTTACTTCCGTAAACACTGGCCATGCTCACTGCGTGTGACGTCGTCGTATCCCGCAATGCGCATGCGGAACACTTTTAGGTCGCTTTTCGTTCATACTGAGGATCACATACAAGTCGCATATATTTGTTAATGTGAACGACCTCACAAAAAAATCGGAATTGAGCATTAAGCCTTGCAGTGTGAACGTAGTGTTAGTTGTCTTGACTAATTGAGACGTTTTCTGAGTTGAAACAAAGATAATTGTCAAATTGAGTTAACTTGCATTTCCAAGTTAAACCTATTTGAAATTGTTAGGGTTTTGCTGGGATTCGAACCTGGTTCGCTGGTGTGATAATCCAGCAAACCCCCACTAGGCCACCAGGGGGATGACTCAAGTGCAGAGGCGTGAGGTGGAAGTAGAAAAGTATCAAAAACAGTTTATTTACACTATGTACAATCCAAGGGAAAAAACAAAAAGAATAATCCAAAGCTCAGAAGATAAACAAAAATAAAATATCCCAAGGTTCAAAGTCCAAAATCCAAATAAGAAAAAAGGCAAAAACTCAAATGCTCAGAAGATCAAAAAGGTCAAAAACAAAATCCACAAAGTCCAAAAGAAAGAAGCAAAAACCAAGAATACAAAGATACAGGCAAGGTACATGGGACAGAGGGAACTAGCACTAACAGCATAACATAGGAAAAAGACTCCGTGACAAGGGAACAAACAGAGGGGTATTTATACACAAACTAATTAAGGACAGGGTGGGGCAGGAAACAGGCAATAAGACAAAACACAGAACACAGTGGTGACCTCTAGAGGCCCAAAACAAACATAACCAAAAAAGGAAATAACAGTGGCCTCTAGAGGCCAAAACAGTCCCAGTCCTAACAGGACCCCCCCCAGGAGCGTCGCCTGGCGTTCCCAGGACGATCAGGATGGGCCGAATGGAAGTCCCGACAAAGTTCTTTATCGAGTATGTCCCGAGCTGGGACCCAGCAGCACCTCAGGGCCATAGCCCTCCCAGTCCACAAGATATTGGAGGCCCCCGCGAACCCGGCGGGAGTCCAGCAGGCGGCGCACGGTGAACACAGTCTGACCCTGGAAGATGCGGGGGGTTCCTAGGGGCAGGGGCATATGTGGACATCAGTACGGGCCGCAACAGGGAAACATGGAATGTGGGGTTGATCCTTAGCGTACGTGGTAACTGGAGCCGGTAGGAGACAGGGTTAACTCTGCGTACAACCTTGAAGGGGCCAATGTAGCGAGGAGCAAGCTTGCGGTTCTCCACCCGCAGCGGAAGGTCCTTGGTGGACATCCAAACCTGCTGCCCAGGGCAGAAAGTGTGGGCAGGTCTCCTATGGCGGTTGGCCTGAGTCTGGTTGGTACTGGAGGTCTGGATGAGTGTCCTCCTGACCTTGCTCCAGGTCTTGCGACACCGTCTCACATAATGGTTGACCGAGGGCACCCCAGCGTCCTCCTCCTGGTCCGGGAACAGAGGTGGCTGGAACCCGAATTGGCACTGGAATGGCGACAGCTTGGTGGCCGATGACTGCAGGGTGTTGTGGGCGTACTCTGCCCATGGCAGCCAGGTGCTCCACGATGTCGGGTTATCCATAGCCAGGCCTCACAGGGTGGTTTCCAGGTCCTGGTTGAGCCTCTCCATCTGGCTGTTGGACTGGGGGTGGAACCCAGAGGAGAAGCTGGCAGTGGCCCCGATGCTCTTGCAGAAGCCGTGCCATACTCGGGAGGAGAACTGGGGCCCCCGGTCAGAGACGATGTCCTGAGGGAGAACAAAAACTCGGAAGACATGAGTGAACAACAATTTAGCAGTGTCAAGGGCAGAGGGGAGTTTGCACAGTGGAATAAAGCGGCAGGTCTTGGAGAATCTGTCCACTATGACCAATATGACAGTGTTACCTTGAGACTCAGGGAGACTCGTGATGAAGTCGACCGCCACGTGGGACCAGGGACGCCGGGGAATAAGCAGAGGATGCAGGAGACCCTGGGGACGCTGTCACGGGTTCTTGGTTCTGGTGCAGACCTCACAGGACAGGACGAATGACCTCACTTCCTTCTCCATGTTAGGCCACCAGAAGCGTCGTTTCAGGAAGTCCAGGGTCCTCCGAGCTCCCGGGTGGGCGGTGAGAGGGGAAGAGTGACCCCACTGGAGAATCTTGGCCTGGACTTGACGAGGGACGTACAGGAGGCCCGGTGGCCCCATCCCAGGATCAGGGTCCCGGCGTTGAGCTTGTCGAACGGTCTCCTCAATACCCCAGCGGACAGGAGCCACAATCCGGGATATAGGGATGATAGGCCCAACTTCACTCTCCCTGTTAGTGGCTTAGAACAGCCTGGACAGTGCGTCAGGTTTGGTGTTCTTGGAGCCGGGGCGGTACGATAGGGTGAAGTCAAACCGACTGAAAACAGGGCCCACATAGCCTGTCGTGGGTTCAGTCTCTTGGCTTGCTGGAGGTACTCTAGGTTCTTGTGGTCTGTCCAAACCAGGAATGGATGTTGCGCCCCTTCCAGCCAGTGCCTCCACTCGTCAAGGGCCAGTTTGACCGCTAGCAGTTCTCGATCCCCCACATCGTACCGGGACTCTGCAGGACTCAGGCGGTGGGAGAAGTAAGCGCAGGGGTGCAGCTTTCCTTCCGAATGTTGAGAGAGCACCGCGCTGACACCACTGTCTGAGGCGTCCACCTCCACGATGAATGGTTGGGAGGTGTCCGGGAGGACCAGAATGGGTGCCGTGCAGAAGCGGTCCTTGAGGTCTTTGAACCCCTTTTCCGCCTGAGGAGACCAGACATAAGATCCACCTGTCCCTTTAGTGAGGTCCAACATGGGTGCTGCTACAGAACTAAAGTTCCTGATAAATTTGCGGTAGAAGTTAGCAAATCCTAAGAACCGCTGAACCTCTTTGACGGACTTGGGAGTGGGCCAGTCCCGGATGGCCAGGGTCTTGGCTGGGTCCATTTGGAGTTGGCCTGTCCGTACAATAAAGCCCAGAAAGGAGACCTCGGGAACATGAAATTCGCATTTCTGGGCCTTGGCAAACAGATTGTTCTGTAGCAGCCTCTGGAGAACCTGGCGGACATGGTGGCGGTGCTCCTGCATGGTCTTGGAAAAGATAAGGATGTCGTCAAGGTAGACAAAAACGTACAGGTTAATCATGTCCCTCAAGACGTCGTTGATTAGGGCCTGAAAAAAGCTGGTGCGTTGGTGAGTCCGAAGGGCATCACCTGGTATTCGTAGTGCCCAGACGGGGTGTTGAAGGCAGTCTTCCACTCGTCTCCCTGTCGGATACGGACGAGATGGTATGCGTTCCGTAGGTCCAACTTGGTGAAGACGGTGGCACCTTGGAGCAGGTTGAATGCTGTGGACATCAGCGGAAGGGGATATCGGTTGCGCACAGTGATCTTGTTCAGGCCCCTGTAGTCAATACATGGTCGGAGCCCCCCATCCTTCTTGCCGACAAAGAAGCCGGCACCAGCGGGCGAGGTGGAGGGTCGAATGAACCCAGAGACCAGGGCGTCTTTGAGGTATTCCTCCATGGCCTTGCATTCTGGCTGAGAGAGGGAAAACAGTCTGCCATGAGGAGGGGTAGTCCCAGGGAGCAAGTCGATGGCACAGTCGTAGGCATGGTGCGGAGGAAGAACGGCGACCCTGCTCTTGCTGAAAACTTCCTTAAGATCCCAGTACTCTGTGGGAACTTGAGATAACTCGGTGAGATCAGGAGGCTCGGCAGGAGACACAGGAGAGCTAGAGAGCAGACAAGAGGCATAGCAAACAGGACCCCACTCCACAACCTGGCTAGTGACCCAGTCTATATGAGGGTTGTGGCAGGTAAGCCAAGGAAGACCTAGAATAACTGGGAACTCTGGTGAAGGAATCAGGTGCAGGGATATTTCTTCTTTGTGACCTTGAGACTGGAAGAAGACTGGAGAAGTTACTTGGGTGACTCTTCCGTCACCTAAGGGTTGGCCATCCAGGGCAGACACAGACAGTGGGACTTCAAGAGGTGCAGTCGGGACATTGATACTTTGCGTGAAGTGAATATCCATAAAGTTTCCAGCCGCCCCTGAGTCTAACAAAGTTGACAAGAGTGGACGGACTCACCCCAGGGGATGGAGACCGGGATGTAGATTCCTTGGCCAGGGAGTCCGGGAGATAGGGTAGGCCCCGTCACAACCCTCCCTCGGCTGGACGGGGCGGTCCTTTTCCCGAGAGTTCGGGACATGATGCTCGGAAGTGACCAGGCTTGCCACAGTAGATGCAGCACTTGTCCCTCCTTCTGCGCTCCCTCTCAGATGCGGAGAGGTGAGTACGGCCCACTTGCATGGGTTCTGGATAGTCACTGGAGGAGGTAGACGGGCTCCAGGTAGAGGCAGGGAGGCCGGGGAGGCTCAGGACGTGGCGGTGTTCTCTCATCCTGTTGTCCAGATGAGTAGAATGTGAGATCAGTGTTTCGAGGTCACTTGGGCATCCGATAGAAGCCAGACCATCTTTGATGGGGTCAGACAGACCATGGTGGAAGGCTGACACCAGGGCAGTCTTGTTCCATCCACTTAATGCTGCGAGCATCCGGAACGAGATGGCGTAGTCTGCGACGCTTCCCCCTTGCCGGATGGACATGAGCTTTCTGGCTGCGTCTTTACTGATGTCTGCTTGATCGAAGACACGCAGCATCTCCTCAGTAAACAGCTGGAAATTAGAGCACTCAGGTCCCTGTCTCTGCCAGATAGCAGTAGCCCAGGCTCGCGCCTTACCAGCTAACAAGGTTATCACAAAGGCAATCTTGCGGCGATCCGTAGTGTAGGTGGTAGGCTGAAGCTCAAAGGTGAGTTGACACTGGGTAAGGAACTCTCGACACTCACTGTGCTTGCCGTCATACCTCTGTGGTGCAGGAAGGCTGGGTTCACGAGGTGAAGAAGGCAGCATGGATGCGGATGAAGAAGGAGCAGGAGCGGATGGTGGAGCAGGAGCAGAATCAGGTGGAGGAGATGGGGGCAGAGAAGTCAGCTGTGCCAGGGTTCTCCCAATCTGCTGAAGCAGTACCTCGTGGCAAGCAAGGGTCTCACGTTGGCTTGCGAGAGTCCGTCCATGGTGGATCCAAGGCGTGTTAACGCAGCCATCATTCCCTGAATGTTAGCCGGGTAGACAGATGAAGAAGCCTCTGCTGAGTCAGTCATGACGGAGTCTTTCTGTTAGGGTTTTGCTGGGATTCGAACCTGGTTCGCTGGTGTGATAATCCAGCAAACCCCCACTAGGCCACCAGGGGGATGACTCAAGTGCAGAGGCATGAGGCGGAAGTAGAAAAGTATCAAAAACAGTTTATTTACACTATGTACAATCCAAGGGAAAAAACAAAAAGAATAACCCAAAGCTCAGAAGATAAACAAAAATAAAATATCCCAAGGTTCAAAGTCTCATCTCATCATCTCTAGCCGCTTTATCCTTCTACAGGGTCGCAGGCAAGCTGGAGCCTATCCCAGCTGACTACGGGCGAAAGGCGGGGTACACCCTGGACAAGTCGCCAGGTCATCACAGGGCTGACGCATAGACACAGACAACCATTCACATTCACACCTACGGTCAATTTAGAGTCACCAGTTAACCCTAACCTGCATGTCTTTGGACTGTGGGGGAAACCGGAGCACCCGGAGGAAACCCACGCGGACATGGGGAGAACATGCAAACTCCACACAGAAAGGCCCTCACTGGCCATGGGGCTCGAACCCAGGACCTTCTTGCTGTGAGGCAACAGCACTAACCACTACACCACCGTGCCGCCCGGTTCAAAGTCCAAAATCCAAATAAGAAAAAAGGCAAAAACTAAAATGCTCAGAAGATCAAAAAGGTCAAAAACAAAGTCCACAAAGTCCAAAAGAAAGAAGCAAAAACCAAGAATACAAAGACACAGGCAAGGTACATGGGACAGAGGGAACTAGCACTAACAGCATAACGTAGGAAAAAGACTCCATGACAAGGGAACAAACAGAGGGGTAATTATACACAAACTAATTAAGGACAGGGTGGGGCAGGAAACAGGCAATAAGACAAAAACAAAACACAGAACACAGTGGTGACCTCTAGAGGCCCAAAACAAACATAACCAGAAAAGGAAATAACAGTGGCCTCTAGAGGCCAAAACAGTCCCAGTCTTAACAGAAATGTTTTACAGTGTGAAAAAGATTTTGTCTGGATGGCAGCATATTGCTCTGAAACGTGTAAATATCATTCCCCATTAATGATGCCTTCCCAGATGTACAAGCTACCCATGTCATGTGCACTAATGACCCTCATACCATCACAGACGCTGGCTTTTGAACTGTGCACTGATAACAAGCCGGATGCTCCCTCTCCTCTTTAGCCTGGAGGACATGGTGTCCATGATTTCTAAAAAGAATTTCTACTTTTGATTCGTCAGACCTCAGGACAATTTTCCACTTCGCCTCAGTCCATTGTAAAAGAGCTCAGGTCCAGAGAAGGTGGCGGTGTTTCTGGATATGGTTTATATCTGGTTTTAACTTGCATTTGTGGATACAGTAATTACCTGTTTTCACAGACGATGGTTTTCTGAAGTGTTCCTGAGCTCGTACAGTGATTTCCACCACAGACAGGTGTCTGCTTTTAATGCAGTCCCACTTGAGGGCCTGAAGATCACAGGCATCCAATGTCAGTTTTCAGCCTTGTTTCTTGTGTACATAGATTTCTCCAGATTCTTTTCAAATCCATTGCGGTGGTGTACAGAGGAAAAATAGCAAAAATCATGTCACTCTCCAAATACTTATGGACCTGACTAGAAGTTAAGTTTTCATTTAAATATGCATCAGTCAAAAACATGACCTAATAAAAAGATCAAAATTCTGAACGAGCAGCCTGTCACCTTCTTAAACAGACAGAACACAGTGACGCTCATGAGGAAAGAAGTGACAATGACTCTGATAGAGGAATCAGGTAAACTAGTCAGTGTAATCTCCTCAGGATGACTTTTCACTACAGTCACAACTAATTTTTTATACCGTCATGTGCAGCAACATGAAACGTCAGAGCCGTAACCAATCAGGGAGCGTTTTGTCATGAATATTAATGAGACTCCCCTCTGCCATCCTACATTTAGCATATTTGTTTTAATTTAATATTTTCAGCCCAAACTTCAGCATCATTTCACGTTTGTACCAGCAGATGGAAGGATTTAGTGCAGATTGAGGATTAATTTATTCATTTCTATTCTGAAGAACAGAAAAACCCTGACACTTATTTCGAAATAAAATACAAGTTTATGTTTGAGGTTTGAAGGAGAAACAGTTTTGTTTGGTTTTATTTACACAGACATCAGCAGCTGAATTTAATACATTTTACGCAGGAGCGGTTCTAGCCATTTTGGGGCCCTAGGCGAAATACAGACATGGGGCCCTCAAAAGTCAGTCTTGAAAAACACATACAGAATAATGGTCATCCTTACTTGGCACATGCCATATCTCCGTGCTGTAAATTCAGAAAAAAAGATAGCAAACTGCCACTAACAATGTGCCCCAAATAAGCTCCACAGTGAAACAGGTTTGAGATTACTCCAGCATTTGCCAAAATTCTGACAGTGTTTTTGCTCAGATCAAACCAGAAAGAGAGAGCGACAAGGCAAACAACAGAAGTGACAGTAGAGAGTGCCAATTTTAATAGTCAAATCTCCATATTTTAATAAAACAAATCTGAAATCCAATTATTATTTTTACTCCACAGATACATATTACCAGATATAAAATGATCTTATTCTTATCAGAAGTAGAACACAAATGGATACATATTACCAGATACACATTACCAGAGATACAAAATGATCTTACTGTTATCAGAACTACAACACAAATGGATATTACTCTATCGAAACCTCTACATTTCAATGGGATAAGACTGATGCCAAGATAAATGTACGAGAGAGAGAGAGTTTGTGTGAGTGAGGGAGTGAGTGAGTGAGAGAGCCATTTAGTGACAGGCAATACAGTGGTTGAGAGACAGATACAGAGGGATTGTGAGTTTGTAAAGGATGCAGCCAGTACATTATTGAAATGTCCTTAATCTTCAAAATTCCATTGTTCATGTATTCCATCACCATTCCATAATGGGGTGTAGGTGGGTGTGTGCGTGCGTGGGGGGGGGGGGTAGAGAGAGAGGTATGAGTTTTTAAAGGTTGCAGCCAGTACATTACTGAAAAGTCCTTAATCTCCAAATGTCCATCATAATCATATGAGAAAGAAAGTCCTACTTGTTGCTGGATTCTCCAAAGTCTTTTGGAGCACAAGGAACACATTCCTCAACAGCGGAGGCTGAGGCTGTAGCAGACTCAGGCGATTTGAAAAATGTAGTTAGTTTCAGAAGTGCAGCTGCATTCTTTTTACTTTGTGCCCTTCTTTTTTCATTTAGCTCAACCACTCTCATAACTGCGCTTCATCTTGTTTACAGTTCCCTCTGCTTTGGTTTGAATTTCTGTCGCGCACCTGTCTACGTTGTCAGATCATGGACTAGTCCAATGTAAAACAACCAGGGTGTGTGCGTGTGTGCTGGGACAAATACTATATACACATTAATTCGATATCCTGATGCTATTTTGTTGTTTTTCCATTTATATCGTTGACTACTTAATATCAGAGATAAATTAAGATTACATATATATATTGTTTGGTGTTTACCGTGACGGGGCTGACTGTTAGGGGCCCCCAAATTTTGGGGGCCCTAGGCTTGCCTAATGGTAAGTCTGCCCCTGATTTTACGGATCAGATTAAATTCTGCAGTAAAACTCAGTGTGAACTGTAAATAATCTTTATTAATATTTGATTTGTAATTACAAAGTTCCACAATCAAAATGTGTAAAAAGACAGTAGGAGTAAAATTGTTTCTGCAAAAAACTAAACCCAGGTATTAAAATACACTGTACAGCATCTTAAAGGAGAAAATGTTTTACTAAAATTAACCAGAAAATGTTGTTTATTCTTTCCATTTAATAGAGGATTAAATTAATGAGGTGAAAATTCATTCACTCTTTAATACAGGAGAGATGATCAGTGGGGCTGAATTTTTACCTCCATCATTTAAATAAGGACAGAAGAATGGATAGAGTTTCTCAGTGAAAGACTGACCAGTGAAAGAGTAGATATGAGATCTGGACTTCACATCATAAACGGAGACCAGACCCTCCTCATAATCCACAAACACCCCCACCGTCTCCACCTTCTCTCTGTGTGAGGGGGACAGGGGGACGAGCATAAGCCTGATACTGATTCTCATTCCTCAGTATCACAGTCCACAATCCATTCTGAGGAGTCAGTGTAATCGTCCCCTTCCTGTTAATGTTCTCTCTCACAACTCCGAAATCCCACACAGTTTTCCCTCTGACCTGCACCTCATAATAAAATCTCCCTGAGGAGAAACTCTGCTTTCCCAGAACACAGGGACACGGATCAAACCTCTGTGGTGTATCAGGGAGATTCTGTCGTTTGTCTCCATGTGTCACTTGTTTTCCGTCAGCAGACAGGATGAGTTCGGGTTGAGCTGTATCAGGATCCAGAGTCACATCCACTGAGAGAAACACACAGTGTGTGATATGAGTTTGCAGGTAAAAAAGATTAAATCATCATCCAGTAGTGAGGATCATTTGTAGCGTTTACATATCTTAACACGCATTTTAATAACAGGTAAACACCGGTTTCTGAGCAGAGAGAGGTTCCGTTTAGCCCCTTGATGGAAACTCCGTAGTGGCCACATGAGCTGTGGGAGTCACTTGCTGGTTGGACATTTTGAACTCCAACTCAACTTGTGGGACACCGTGGATGCGAGTTTCTTAAAATACTGCCACCATTTACGTTTGGCTAAGCAGGTAAGTGTTGTTTTACTAGACTAGGGATTTTAACAGTGAAGCGCAGTTTACTGTTTCAAACGAAATATGGGTTCATTTTGTCCGACCACCAAAGCTAACAATGTTAGCGAGGCTACAGACGGCGCTCCAAGCTTAGTGACCCTCAAAAGAATTCTTGCACAAACACGACTTTATGCTAAATTTAATATGTCGGAACGCACTGTGTGTGTTTATAATGTGTTGTAATTGAATTATGGTGTAGTTTTGTTTGAGGAGGAAATGATGCCCATGAGCACTGGGAGGAGGGGGAGGGGGTAACCTGGTTCTGCAGTTAGCAGTAGCCACGCAGTGAACGCAAACGCGGGGCGATTTGTCAGTCAGAAATGTTACAATTCTGCAGATCCAAGCCAGTGTAAAGCGCCATGCGGGAAACTCACTGACTAAAGTGAAGGGGCTTCGAAGTTGGTTAGACTTGGGCCCAGGAGAAGAGCACAGTCTTCCCAGCGCCTCCCGAATGGACGCTGCGGCAGGAATGTAAACGCTAGTGGTGGGCGGATCGATCTAAAGTATCGATCGTATCTCCATTAAAGCAACTCAGAATGGAATGTTTCCTTGTGCCAGCTGTTTACACTAAAGGGTCGATTCAACAAAGATCTTATTTAACCTTTTCATGTGTGAAATATGAGGAAAATTAGTCCAAGTTTAAGATTTTGTAGGATTTTCATCGTTCAAAATTTATCTGTGAAGAAACTCAGTCGTCCAGGTACATAGTAATCTGTGATTGGTTGAAGAGAGCAACTGGACTTGCTTGATGATTCTTGGAAACATTTCGAAATGTTTTCAAGAATTGTCAAGCAAGTCCAGTTGCTCTCTTCAACCAATCACAGATCACTATGTACCTGGACGACTGAGTTTCTTCACAGATGTGTTTCTACGCACTTTGGGATGAGATCCCTTCGACTGGTGCGGGAGTATGAGAGGACTTTCAGAAAACTGGCAGACATCTTAGCCAGAGAGGATCGTTCATTTTTGTCAACCTGGAACGACCATCATTGAACAGAGGTGGGTGTCTATGACATCGACCACCTACAATGCAGCCATCAGCATTCTGATTCGGATTCTATGATGATCCATGAGAGGATAAATACTGGATACTCCCTAGTAGTCAGACAGAACTGAGGATGCCTTTTGGAGGAGTGGCGAAATGTTTTCAAGAATCGTCAAGCAAGTCCAGTTGCTCTCTTCAACCAATCACAGATCGTTCAAAATTGTGCTTAAATTGAAATCCATTTAAGTTACTCAGGACATTCTGTCTTATTTAAGTCATTTAACTGTCCATGCATGTGGGGGAAAATGTTTCATTCTCAGTTCATGCTGAACCATATCAGTTATAAAACACGAACATCTATATTTTCATACATATACATGTCTCTGCAATTGCTTGATTATTTGAGATTAAACTAATTTATTCTTTTGAAAACTGATTAAAATTATCAAGTTAAAATATTAAACATTTTCTTATACTAGCTTCACTGAGATGTCAAGGTTCTTTTCCTTTTATTATAAAATTAATACTTTGGCTGCTGCTCAGATTAAGAAAGCAGTTTGAAGACGTCACTCTGGGCTGTGATCACCTAAGACTTTGGCTTTATTTTGTCAAATGTTTTTGAACCAAGTCCGACTATTTCCCGCTCTTTATTTCACTCTTATTTTCAGACTTTGTTACTTCGGGTGGTTGTCTTCTCCAAAGAAGCCAGACGAATACAGCTTGCTGTAGCAGAATCTGTCAGTGAACTGATTGATGGACTGAAAGAGAGACTTGGACTTGAAGGTGATTTCTTACTCCAGTTTGAGGATCCAGATGTTGGCAATGCATTATGCAACTTGACAATGTCTGAATTACCAGCTGAGTGTGCAGTCCTGCATATTATGCGGGACTGTAATTCATCTCTACTTAACCAATCCAGTGACCATTCGATTGGTTCAGTCTCCGCTCTTGATCCAGCCAGTGTTCACTCTGAGCATTTCAGGTCTAGCTCAGACTCTATCCAGAGCAATTTAAGGCATGTTGCTGAGCGGCCCTCTCCGTTCCCGATCCCCAAGTTCTCATATGATGTTGAACTGAAATTGCGTAAGGGTAATGAGATGTACAAAAATTCAAAGAAGGGCCTTGACGTGACAAGAGACATTAAAATGAACATTTTGGATAAAATTGCACAGGCAATTTTTGAAATCAAAAGCTACCCTGACAAAGATGAACTTCAATCAGTTGCCTCTTCCCTGGTTCTTAAGGAGCTAGGTAGCATCACAGGCTACGAAGGATGGAAAACAAGTATCCAGTACAAGCTTGGAAACTACAGGTCAAAGCTGCACCAGGCAGGCTGCAATGAGGTGGATGTGAACAGGAAAAGAAAAGGTGGAGATGAGGATGACCACCTGTTCACCCTGAAAATGCCCAAACATGGAGAGGTCAACCATGTTCCAGATTATCCACAACACCATGATGATTCTACTCTTGAAGAAGAGAGTTGCTCTGGTTGATGAAATGAAGAAGAAGAAGAAGAAAAAGAACCTGACAGTGATGTGGCACACAATGGAGCTGACATTTTCCCTTAGGCAGAGAGAGGTAGTAGAGGGGCAGCCTATGGTATCCGAGGACCAGGAGAGATGGCCTTCGCGGTTTTCCTTTGAGGAGGTAAGATTGTGCTCATTTATTTCGTAACTTTATTATTCAAATGCTCATTGCAGTGTGTGTAATTGGGTAGGTCTAATTTTACCACGTTGACTATAACTGATGAAATGCGTGATCTGTTATAAGCTATATTGGCAAGCTATACTATACCCCGCCCTACCACTCCACTACAGGCCACTCCAACTCACGACACTATCAGCCCCACAATTCATAATAGAATTTGTCCTCCCAAGGAGCATGTCCCCTAAATCAACTTTTAAATTGGAAACAATTGATGTCATAGTCAGATTAATCGTTAGTCCTTAGGATTTGTCTTTACAGATGTCAGTGAAACTTAATGAAACTTTTTTGCCAAAACTAAATGATGTACATTTTTATAGAGTAATTGTATTGTAGCTTCCTAGGAATTTTCTGTTAAGAAAAAAAACCCTAACAGTATCATTATTGTCCAATTATATTATTTTATTGTTTGTGTTCATATATCTGAAGAATTTAATCGAATCACCAGCAAAGACCTCCTGGGGACTTTCACTACATCCCTTGACAAATATGTGCCTCGCCTGCTTAGACTGTACCGGGCTCGGGAAGGCAGGCTTTGGTCAGAAGATGGAACACCTCCTTGATAACCTTGATGAACAGGTAAGTGATGTGCCTGAAGCTAAAAGCATTCATAAGTTGAGGGAAAATAACCTGTCATGCTTTTCAACTGCCAAACCTTGAGCACTTGCTGTGTTCAGTAGCCAAAGAAGACGTGACCGCCCATGCCTCTTTCCTTTGTTGAAAATATGAAATATTTGCCTGGGATTATTAGGAAAGCATGAATATACTTTTTTCATTCCAGACAGAAAAGCTAAAAAATGCTTTGATGGAAATGCATCAGTAAAAATTGATGGAAATGCATCAGTAAAAATTGATGGTACCAGTCATTGCTTTGGTGTTCTGAATTGAAACAGAAAATGATCACAGTATTTTTGATTTGTAAAAGTACAAATTAATGCAGGATTGCAGTGGAATTTCTTTCCCGCTTTCCTTTTGCATTTTTTTTTATAAATTCACTTTGGCACTATACTAATTGATATGCTTGTGTGTTTTCCACTGGGTACTGTCAGACATCAGACATTGTGTCTCACCGAAAGACAGCAGCACTGAGGGGCCTGCCTATTTTTGTTCGGGATGACATCGCTAAATTCTTCTTGACGTGTTCGGTGAGTAATAGCAAGTTTATTTATATCGCAAGTTTCCTACACAGGTAATTCAATGTGCTTTTTTTTTTTAAACTTCCTCAGGCTGAATGGCAAGGGTCAGTAGCATGTTATTAAAATTTAGGTTGGAATAAGAAGAAATGCATTTTGTCTTTCAGTTTTCTTTAATACTCAATCATGTTTGTTACTTCTCTTCAGGACACTGACCCTGAAGAACGAGTGCTCAGAGGTGTGTCTGTTGCCATCCTCACTGTCCTCGAAGACAATGATGCTGCCATTTCACCAAATGTGCGAGACATGGCTATTGTGTTGGAAGGGGCCATTGTGCTCCATGACCTACCAGACCTCAGTACTGCCTTTGCATCCCTCTTTGGCCTTCTGTATGCCATGAACATTGATTATCCAAAGGAGATGAGGTATACCTTTGAAGCACTTCAGACTATCTTTTTTTGAGCTTGGCTCTCGATGCTCACAGCGCATAAGGGGTCTCAAAACAAAGCTATTGCTGTGAGCTAGTCATTTTAAGCATGCAGATCTCTGCCTCTGAAACAAAGATTCATGAAACCTTTGGAGATGTCAGCTGCCAGTTCACAAGAGGTGCATATTCCGTGTTTCCACTGTTCATGTTTGTTGTTGGTGCTCAAGTAAAACTTGGGTGTATGCACTATCTTGCATGTGCAGTCATTTTAAGCATGCAACTCCAGTTTGCCTGTGAAATATACATTTTTGGTATTGTTTGTCAGTTAACAAGAGGCGGTGGGGTTTTATAATTGTTTTATTCTTAAATTCTTTGATTCAAAGACCTTTTAAACGCATTTGAAAAAATGCACGTCTTGTGCGACATAATCCAAATTCAAGACGTTGTTGGATGCGTTTGTCACAATCACTTTACAAGATTTGTAAGAGGCACATAACCAGTGTTTTGCCTGTTCAAGTTTCTTCCTAAAATTTCAATGTATGTGCAATTTTAAACTTGTCTAGTTCATTGTGATTAGAGCTCATTTACAACTTCAAGATACAGGGATGAAAGTTTTCCGGAAATACCCGGAAATCTGGATATTTGACAAAACTCTTGAAAATCTCCAGTTTTCTGAATGGACAAATGGATTTTTTATGTTCCTAGACGTGTTGTAATACTTCGCATCGTCCTTGCATGGGCTCAGTCCTTAAATAGCCCAAACACAGTTCATTGATTAAAGACAGGTGTTCTTTATTAACGGTGCGCCTGCCGGAGCTCGTTAGGCGCGCACGCGCAGGACTGACACCGTTCTGCGCAAGCGCAACACAATCACACTAGAAAGCATGTTCACGCTGCCAGTGTAGCTGCAGATTTGGTCTTTTTTTTTTTTTTTTGCCCAAATTAAACGAAATTTCAATATGCGTATAACTGTCATATAACAAAGCCTTTTGCCAAGTTTGGTGAAATTCCTCCGCAAATTGTGAAAGGAGTTGATTTCAGAAGAACATATGCCCTCATGAAACTGTCAAATTATAATTTTGTTAATATCAAGGGCTGTAACTCTGGTAAAATGCAACTGAATTGAATGAAACCGCAGTATGCATATTACCGACATACAACAAAGAATCCTGCCAAGTTTTGTAAAATTCCTCCAAAACCTGTGAGAGGAGTTGATTTCAGAAGGTGAGCACCCTTTCCGGGACAGACGGATGGATGGATGGACATCACCACAACTTTGGGTCTTTCAGCCAGCGGGGGATAATTAAGGCTGTCCTGAACACCTTGTTTTGGTCTCTAGGTTAAGTTGGGGGGGGTCTCTGTGTGTCATGTACAGCTACAGTGGTGTGAAAAAGTGTTTGCCCCCTTCCTGATTTCTTTTTTTGCATGTTTGTCACACTTAATGTTTCAGATCATCAAACAAATTTAAATATTAGACAAAGATAACACAAACACAAAATGCAGTTTTTAAATGAAGGTTTTTATTATTAAGGGGAAAAAAAATCTCAAACCTACATGACCCTGTGTGAAAAAGTGATTGCCCCCTAAACCTAATAACTGGTTGGGCCACCCTTAGCAGCAATAACTGCAATCAAGCGTTTGCAATAACTGGCAATGAGTCCTTTACAGCGCTATGAAGAAATTTTGGCCCCCTCATCTTTGCAAAATTGTTGTAATTCAGCCACATTGAAGGGTTTTCAAGCATGAACCGTCATTTTAAGGTCATGCCACAGTATCTCAATCAGATTCAGGTCAGGACTTTGACTACGGTAGGCCACTCCAAAGTCTTCATTTTGTTTTTCTTAAGGCATTCAGAGGTGGACTTGCTGGTGTGTTTTGGATCATTGGCCTGCTGCAGAACCCAAGTGCGCTTCAGCTTGAGGTCACGAACAGATGGCCGGACATTCTCCTTCAGGATTTTTTGGTAGACAGCAGAATTCATGGTTCCATTTAGCACAGCAAGTCTTCCAGGTCCTGAAGCAGCAAAACAGCCCCAGACCATCACACTACCACCGCCATATTTTACTGTTGGTATGATGTTCCTTTTCTGAAATGCTGTTACTTTTATGCCAGATGTAATGGGACATACGCCTTCCAAAAAGTTCAACTTTTGTCTCGTCAGTCCACAGAGTATTTTCCCAAAAGTCTTGCGGATCATCAAGATGTTTTCTGGCAAAACTGAGACGAGCCTTTATGTTCTTTTTGCTCAGTGGTGGTTTTCATCTTGGAACTCTGCCATGCAGGCCATTTTTGCCCAGTCTCTTTCTTATGATGGAGTCATGAACACTGACCTTAACAGAGGCAAGTGAAGCCTGCAGTTCTTTGGATGTTGTTGTGGGGTCTTTTGTGACCTCTTGGATGAGTCGTCGCTGCACTCTTGGGGTAATTTTAGTCAGCCGGCCACTCCTGGGAAGGTTCACCACTGTTCCATGTTGTCGCTATTTGTGGATAATGGCTCTCACCGTGGTTTGCTGGAGTCCCAAAGCTTTAGAAATGGCTTTATAACCTTTTCCAGACTGATAGATCTCAATTACTTTGTTTCTCATTTGTTCCTGAATTTCTTTGGATCGCAGCATGATGTCTAGCTTTTGAGGATCTTTTGGTCGACTTCACTTTGTCAGGCAGGTCCTATTTAAAGGATATGGGACATGAAACATAAATGCATGCTATATCAGTTTCTTTCCATTAAAAATATGAATTAATTGCATCAACAAATACAAAATCATCTATTAAATTCAGCAAAATCGTTATATTCGTGATGATTATATGGCATTTCTGCTCGACTTCCGATATGCGTTTTCTACAACCGGAAGAGCCGCTGTCACGTGATCATATGTCACAAAAACTTTCGGGCACAGCACAAGCGGGTAGATGAATGGAGAAGTGGATGACAAGAAAATTGTTTTTATAGTCTTTAAAGTACATTGGACATCATGGTGTATTGTGCTGCTTATGGTTGCAATAATTCCAATGAGAAATGCCCTGGAGTAAGTTGTGTTTTTTTTTTTTTTTGCAGTCCCCAAGGACCCGAAGCTGAGGAAAGTGTGGGCTCACTACTGCCGTAGAAAAAAAAACTTTGCACTTACTGTTTCCCACAAACTGTGTTCGGACCATTTCACAGAGGATTCTTTCAACTTTAATACTCGGGAACTGAACGAAATTAATTGCCAAGCCAAATTTAAGAGGCTACTTAAAGATGGAGCCGTTCCCAACGTCCCAATTCAGGAACAAGACGGCGGAGTGAAACCAGAAGTGCTACGGCCACCACGAGGTGCATTCGCTAAGCGTCTGAAAGCCGAGGTAAGGATTAGTATTATAATTTTGGGTGTATCAATTATTGATTATCATAATTCTGATTCATTTACTCTTATCTGTCCTCCTTTGTTTACGTACCGAATCGAAGAGTTGTGGTGAAGTTGTAGAAGAGGTGTTTTTTTTTTTTTTTTTTTTTAAACTTTTATTTCATTTTATTATTCTATATTTTATTTCTACTATTGTTTAATTCTTATTATTTTTCTTGGCTGTGTGATGGCGTTTCACCATTTTGAATGTTTTCATCTCGGACTCTGGAAGCATTGTATCTCAATCTCGAAAAATATCAGCAAAAAAAAAAATAGCTTGCAACGGACTTTAGCTAGATCTATGATGAACTTTCAATGTATGATACAAAAATAATACTTCTTTCAACAGATCATTAGCCTTTGAGCAGAATTGTTTTTAACTTACCAGGAAGTGTTATCGAGCCGACCGCTTTCAGTTTAATGGGGACTGAATGAACCCTCACTCACAGAATCATCTGACCCGTCAGAGTAAATACAAGATCCATGTTCATGTGAATTTCCAGCTATCGGTTCGAATTGATAAGGTCTAACTTCACATCTCTGTGAAACATCGGGAATATCACTGTCGATGGTGTCCATTTCGGTAACCTGTTTACATTAGATTCCCAAGCACTGGCTCCTTGGAAAGTTTTTGTTACGTCACGGGTCACGTGACCACCTAGCTCATTAACGAATCCTTGTTTTACACTGATGTATAAAAAAAACTTGAATAAATGTGGTGATTTTCACATTTTTGACGCCCTGCAGTGATTTTTGATGGCATTTATGTCCTTTATACATAATTATGCCCAGAAAAAAATCCATGTCCCATATCCTTTAAGTGATTTCTTGATGGAGAACAGGTGCAGCAGTAATCAGGCCTGGGTGTGGCTAGAGAAATTGAACTCAGCTTTCCAAAGACGTGATAAACCACAGTTAATTTATGTTTTAACAGGGGGGGAAGCAATCACTTTCACACAGGGTCATGTAGGTTTGGATTTTTTTTTCTTTTAATCATAAAAACCTTCATTTAAAAACTGCATTTTGTGTTTACTTCTTATCTTTGTCTAATATTTAAATTTGTTTGATGATCTGAAACATTTAAGTGGGACAAACATGCAAAAAAATAAGAAATCAGGAAGGGGCAAACACTTTCATACCACTGTATATAAAGCCTTGTTTAAAAAGAAACTCCAGTAATTTTTTTTTTTTTTTTACTAGGGACAAAACGACTGAAATTGGTCCTCAATCGAGTTAGAACACTAACCAGAAACCGCAAAGTGGCTATATGATGTAATTCTACAGGGCAAACATCCGAGTCAAAGTAAAGCGCTTGTTTTCGCCACTGCAGGCTCATAATGTTATTATAAGTTTCTGACAACATAGAAAGGATTCTACAGAGATACACGTGTCTATTTACCTCAATAACTGTAAAGAAACTGTAGAAAACAACTGTTTCTACACTCCTGCAGGATTTGTGAAGTTAGTCAGATAAACAGACGTGTGTGCGCGCACATCTCTGTAGGGATGCTTTCCATGATGAGATGGGATTACATTTTACAGCATCATGCCAGTTACAGTGTTCTAAATCAACAGTGGACTGCTTATGATCATTTTTGTCCCCAGTAAAAAAATTTAGACCCAAAAAGTTGGGAAAAAATCGGACCTACATGGGGGGGGAAAAAACCCAAGACGGGAGTTTCTGCTATCAATAGTCTGGATGAGTACATAGAGGCTGTGATGTCCTACATCAGCTTCTGTGAGGACCGTTGCATTCCATCACGAGCCAGGGTGAGTTACAATAATGACAAACCCTGGTTCACAGATAAGGTCAGACAGCTAAGGCGGCAAAAGGAAGAAGCGTTCAGAAGTGGGGACAGGGACAGGTTTAAAGAGTCTAGGAACAGGTTTAGCAAGACAGTCAGTGCGTTTACATGCACATCCAAATCGAGCTGCTGTCGGTAATCGAGCAAAGGGTCCCAGCAGGGGTGCCAGAGAAATCCAATCCTACATGCACACAAGGAAATCAAACTATTGTGTGAGGTGCATTGTGCACCCGAGCCACAGGTGGCGCTACACGCCCCATCGTGTTGGTACACTTCCGGTTGTCGTCATGAAGAAGAGCTATTCAAGAGTATAAACAAAGTTATCAGTTCCGTGTTCACAAGAAGAGCGTTTGTAGTTTGTATGTATGAACAGAAGTGTTCCTAATAAAATGGGCACTAAGTTGAAGTTGATCTGAAGTGTCATGCCGACCGAGGCTGTTTTTTGTTTTTTTGACCGAGGCTGTTGTGTTTCCCGCTTGTGGTCTCGTCACTCGTCACTCCCGGAAGGGGCAGCGCTGAAGTAAGTAGCTCGACTACGTAGCTCAATAGGGTATACATGCACTAAGTAGCTTGGCTACAATCGCATAATCTAGGTCGTGTAGCTCGGTTACAAGAAATCAAGTTCGGTTCAATTTCAGCCTAGCTAAGGTGTTTCCATGCCATTTAGAACTTCGATTTCAGTCGAGCAACGGCAGAAATTCGATTTTCTCTATGTGCATTTAAACGCACTGACTGAGAGAAGCTAAACGACTGTATTCTGTAAAACCTCAACACCATTTCTCAATCAACGACTCTGTCTGTCTGGAAAGGGCTGACAGATCACTAACGATAAACCTTCAGCCCCCCACTCTGTTAACAACTTGCACCTGGCTAACCAACTGAAGGAGTTCTGTGGTCACTTGGAAAGACAATGGGACTGTCCTGATAACGTCCCCTGTCACTCCACACTCCAGCCCACCACCCCCACCTCTACTGCTGCCAGGACCTCTCTACAACTTCACACCTCGGAGGCCCATCCACCCACCACCACAGCCTTAGCTCTCCCCATTATGGGGATGTTAACAAGCTCTTTAAGAAGTTGGACCCCTGCAAAGCAGCAGGGCCTGACTCAATGTCATCATTTACCCTGAAGCACTGTGCTGATCAGCTGTCCCTGGTGTTCACAGAGATCTTCAACACCTCACTGGAGACATGATGCCATGTGCCAGCCTGTTTCAAGGCCTCCACCATTATCCCCGTCCCCAAAAACCCAAGGATCACACGATTAAATTATTGAAGACCCATCGCCCTGACTTCTGTGGTCATGAACTCCTTCGAGCGCCTTATGCTTTACCACCTCAAAACCATGACTGGCCCGCTACTGGACCCCATATAGTTCGCCTACAGACCCAAGAGATCTGCAGACAATGCTGTCAACATGGCTCTTCACTTCATCCTCCAGCACCTCGACTCCCCAGGAACCCATACGAGGATCCTGTTTGTGGATTTCAGTTCCACCTTCAACACCATCATCCCAGGTCTTCTGCAGGACAAGCTTTCCCAGCTGAACATGCCTGACTCCACCTGCAGGTGGATCAGTGACTTAAGAAGCAGCAGCCTTTATTTGTCACATGCACCCTTCAAGCACAGTGAGATTAATTCTCTGCACGTAACCCATCTGAAGCAGTGAACACATACACACACCCAGAACAGTGGGCAGCCACACTACAGTGCCTGGGGAGCAGTCAGGGGTTAGGTACCTTGCTCAAGGACACTTCAGCCCAAGGCCGCCCCATGTTAACCTAACCGCATGTCTCTGAACTGTGAGGGAAACCAGAGCACCTGGAGGAAACCCACGCAGAAACATGCAAACTCCACACAGAAAGGCCCCCGCCAGCCGCTGGGCTCGAACCCAGAACCTTCTTGCTGTGAGGTGACAGTGCTAACCACTACACCACTGTGCCACCCCGCACGAGTGTGCGCGCGCGTGTTCACTGCCCCCCCAATACTGCATCCTTTCTCTGCTACTCTTCTTCCCATACACCAACAGCTGCACTTCCAGTCATCAGTATGTCAAGCTCCTAAAGTTCACAGAGGACACCACCCTCACTGGACTCATCTCTGATGAGGACGAATCAGCCTACAGGTGGGAAATTGACCATCTGGTGTCCTGGTGCAGGCAGAACAACTTGGACCTTAATGCTCTCAAGACAGTGGAGATGATTGTAGATTTCAGGAGGTGCTCTGCCACACCCTCCCCCATCACCCTGTTTGACTCACCAGGAACCACTGTGGAGTATTTCCGCTTCCTGGGCACTATAATCACCCAGGACCTGAAGTGGGAGATGGACAGTATACCTGCTCTCTCACCAAGAAAGCACAACAGAGGATGTACTTCCTGTGGCAGTTGAAGTTTGATCTGCCAAAGACAATGACTGTGCACTTTTACACCACCATCACTGAGTCCATCCTCACCTACTCCATGATCGTCTGGTACGCTGCTGCCTTTGTCGGGGACGAGGGCAGACTGCAGTGCATCATTCGTTCTGCTGAGAGGACGATTGACTGTAACCTTCCATCTCTTCAGGACCTGTATGAGTCCAGGACCCTGAGGAGAGCAGAAAGGATTGTGGCCGACCCCCCTCACCCAGGACACAAACTTTTTGAACCACTCCCCTCTGGTAGGAGGTTACGGTCCATTAGAACCAAAACCTTACGTCATCAGGCCAGCTTTTTCCCCCACTGCAGCTGGCCTTATCAAGAAGGTCAGAGACCCCCACTGACTCTAAACTCTAATCTCACACTTCCAATCTGTGACATTAATGCACTTTTGTCTCTGAACTGCAATTTTGCATATTTCAAGGTCAGACATCATTCTGCGAACCTTTACTGCGCATTCCAGCTCACACTGTACAGTTTGGTTATTGACTTGGCCCATTATACATTATACATATTCTCTTACTGTCATGCACTCCTATGTCTCTTCATTTTCATCGTGTGACCTATTTTTGCACATTTTGGACATACTGTACAGTTTGGACTTCAACAACTCATGCACATATCCCTTAAAATTATGTCCACTTTTCACATTTGTATATTTCAGATTCCTCCATTTCTTATTCTATGTATAGAGCTACTTCTTGTCTTTGCGAAAATCTTCTATTTTGACTGTTCAAGCACCAATCCACCAAAGCAAAGTCCTTGTATGTGAGAATGTACTTGGCAATAAACTTAATTCTGATTCTCGTTCTGCTGTGAATGTAAAATTTATACACATTCACACTTGCATTTCATTTTCATCACATCCTGTCTGTCGATTGCAGGAATCAGGGCTTTCACATGGATTCAGTATTTCACTTTTTTATCATGTTTATGCTCTCATCAAAATCACACATTTCATCACTGATCAGATCTGCAGAGCAGGAACAGACTAAATAACAACAAACCAGAAAACAGTTTAACAGTCATAACGCATCATTTCACTGAAAGTTGGGCAAACTTTTCAGGAGCGACAGCAAACTGGAAAATATCCGCAAAACCAAGTTTGTGGTTGATAATAAAGGCGTGAGTTAGCTTGAGCATTTTAGCCAGCATGAGCCACAGCCTTAAAAGGACACGGAGGAACTTCAGCTCCCGAACCGTGTTAGCACAGCAGGCTAAGCTAACGGCTAATCTCC
This sequence comes from Neoarius graeffei, assembly GCF_027579695.1. NCBI lineage: Eukaryota > Metazoa > Chordata > Actinopteri > Siluriformes > Ariidae > Neoarius > Neoarius graeffei. The sequence goes on from NC_083569.1 coordinate 78,892,952, forward strand.
ACCGTCTCTACTCTTAATATATTAACGCGCTTACAAAAGAGCCTGTGTTTACTCTACACATCATCTACATTATCCTGACCAGTGATTACTCACTACAAACGCTGCTTCCGGAATCCCTAAGTGTTTTTTCTTATTCGCAGCTCCAGCACTCCTACTTGCAATTATTGACAACTTCAACCTAGTACAACATGTACAGGGGCCGACCCACTCTCGTGGTCATACTCTTGACCTCGTCATCACAAAGGGTCTTACTGTTTCTAATACTGTTGTTGACCTGGCCTTATCCGATCATTTCTGTGTTTTCTTTGATGTTTCTATGTCTCCTCACATTCAGAATAGCTCAACGACTATAGGTAGGAGAGTCATAAAAGACAACACATGTGCTCTCTTTGAGCAAGCTCTCTCTCAGAAATCAACCAAAATGTCAGACTCTGTAGATGATTTACTGGAATTTTTTAATTTAAATATGACCCAAATTATGGATTGTGGGTGCAATCAGTTAATTGCTATTAAGTGATCAATCATTAAATCAGTCTCATTAAATTTAAGGTCAATAATTAAAATGAATCAATCCCATTGAATCGTTTAATTTTACTCGTTTGAATTGAATCGTACCATAGAATCAGTCTCATTTGAAGTGAATCATTCAGTGAATCGTTTAGTGAATCATTTAGTGACTCGTTCAATGAATCGTTTAGTGAATCATACCATTAATCCTGGTGCTTAATAATAAATTACCAAACAGCTAAATTATGGTATATTTCCAAATTATTACGATCACTTACCATATTACATAACATATGCACCCTTCTTGAATTCTTTGAGAAGATTGGGGACTTCAGATATTGTTGTTCACACAAATAAACAGTTTGTTTAATAAATGAATTTATTATACAAAGATAAAGAGATAAAATAATAAATCAATATATACAAGCAGTGAGGTAGGTGTGTGTGTGTGTGTGTGTGTGTGTGTGTGTGTGTGTGTGTAGGACTTGACCATGTGTTTAGCCTCGTGTAGCTAACTACACGTGGTGGAGGCCTAGCTTGTTGGTAGCTAAACAAAAGAATATCTAAACAGAACAAAGGATTAGCTCTGTGTTTAGCCTTGTGTTGCTAGTGTGAGTTTGCTAAAGGCCCTATGGCCTAGTTAAAGTGTGTTTGTTAGGCCTTATGAGGCCTACTGAGCACGTGTTGCTAAAGACAAAGGGAAGCTATCTAAAGTGTATCAGGTCTGGTGAGCATGTGTTCTCTCAGTAACAAAAAGATTCCACACTCATAACATTACCAAACTCACTGAAACCTTGATAAGGTCAAAATGTATGATAAAGAAATTAGTGTTAGTCAGAATAAGAGAGAGAGAAGCATGCGCAGCCTATCTATTAAACACTTGAGAGAACATAGAACCAAAATAAAACGCGCTGCGTGTCTAATAGTGTAATGCATAAACCTGGGTTTAAATTCACACTATTTCAAATAAAAGCAAATTCCTAAAACTATCTTAATTATGCCCAAATGCCAAAATCTTACTTAATCCTGCCTTTAGCAAGATATGAAGAACTATTCGCCGGTGTAGTTTCAGGCCTCGCCGTGGGAGCACGTGAGCCACTCGTGATGGAGGCGTAGAAAACTTTCGGGTCCAGCGGAGCACTTGGGTGGTTCCCGTGGAAAGCAGAGGATTCTTGGTCCGAACCTCAGCGTTCGTGAGGAAAAGTCTCTGATCAGAATAAGATACACAGCGCTTTTGAGTTAAAAAGGATTCAATCGCTTCTTAACTTTTGACTGCCTGGGCTGCAGTCGTGACGTCACTTCTAATGCAAGTAAACCGGTTGTAACTCAGGTTGAGTTTAAAGATCGCGTGACTCTAGAGTTTACCTTTGCCAAGGGTAAGTAAGAAAATCGCGCTGAGTGATGGATCTTGCAAGAAAGAAGCCGTCTTTTTGGGTGGAGAGCGCCTCTTTATACGTCCAGATTCGTCGGAAGCCAGACGTGAGAGACCAAGATGGAAGCGTTGTCCCATTGTTTTATGTTTCCTTGAATGATGGCGTAGATGATCCCGCCCACGCGTGACGTAGGTCACACGGAAGTGGACTGGGAATTGTAGTTCTGACACAAGATGGCGGCATGATACCTACAGTCCCCCTTTTGGTCTCAGGGGTATGACGGAGTCGTAGCACTGAGAGCACCGTATCGTATCATCGCCGTGTCCATAGTCCTTGAGGTAGAGTTGCTCTGCACAGTCCATGGTGTCCTGTGAAGACTGTGTAAACTTGTGAGTTCTAGTAAGACAGTTGGAGACAGGCATTTTGGGCATATAATCACTATGAGCATTTTGGGCATATAATCACTAACTAGATCAAAACCACATCAAAAAAAAAATTAAACATTGAACATGAAACGTAGCGTTTTAATTTCCTATGCATAAAAATAAAGAAAAAGAGAAGAAATGAAGGAAGGAAAGAAGTATTAGTGTTTGGGTTGGCAAACCTAATCTTCTGGGAAGGTGATAGCAGTGGGTGGTCTGGCTAGAAAGCGTGCGCTACTGCGGCTAGCTGTCGGGGACACAGACCATCTTATCTAGCTAGGCGTGTAGTGTTATGTATGGGTTGCCTGGGCAGACCCAGTGGATGTCTTTAGTGAAGGTGCACATCTCCAAGTTTTGTGGATTCACAAAAGTGAGGATAGCACTGCCAAGACTATATGCCAGGTGTATTTGCGATGAATACACACTAGTAATAATAGCGGATTTTAGTATTTATCTACCATGTTATACTGAAGGGTTATTACTTCATTGGGTTGGTGAAGTCTGACCGGGAATGTTAGTGTACACTTATGGTTGAGTGATGCGTACAAGCTAGGTGGACATGATGGGCCTAGCTGTCGTCCACCCCCTTTTGAAGTGAGGACTGTTCAAAAGGTTTGATTCGATTATCGTGGAAATCGATATAAAAGCGTTTGATTAGGCCTAGATGTCCTAATGTGATACGCGACGGGGAACGTTTTTCCCACGATCGAAAGGTCTCGACCAGGGTGGTAGGAATTTCTCTGAGATCCGGGCGTAGTAGGCTTTGTGTCCTTCTACTCTCGAATCGAGATTATTTTGGGCACCTGTAAAGGTTGACTGTAGGTGGCGTTGTAGGTCGGCGACATGTTGATGTGCGGTGTATGCAATCGCGACGCTCATGGCCTCTGGTTTGTATAGATGTGGGGGAAGAACCGACTCTCGCCCAGTCATCATCCCAAAGGGTGTGACTTCAGTGGCGCAATGAGGGGTGGACCGAATGGCCCTTAGCACCAAGGGAAGTTTCACGTCCCAAATTTTACCATGGTTTGTGATGTACTTTTGCAGCATGCTCACAATGGTTTGAATGGCTCGTTCAGCCTGACCAGAGAATTGAGGGTGGTGCGCGATATGGAATTTTGCCTCGACGCCTAACATGTTCCACAGCGCAGCCATTACACCAGCAGTGAAATGGGTGTCTGCGTCTGAGTCGATGGATAGAGGGAGGTTTTTGCCACTAGGGGGAATCGCGATGTCGGGTGTTTCGACACCGGACTCGGTGTGCAAAGACATGAACTGAAGTTCCTCGGAAATTTGATCTCGCGTGGCACTCGGTTGATCGGTGTTCGCACTAATCTCGTCGCAACGGGTTTGTGCATATTTTGTGGGATCCAATGCCTGTGGGGTTTTGTTTTGTGTGAAGCTGACTACGTTTATGTTGCAGGGCTTGGTTGGGATTGGGTCGCCTTGTGAGAGCCGTGTGTCTGAGAAATGGTGAAGACTTTAGCGCACGTGAGAGGTGCGTTTTGTGTGTTTGCCTTCGCCACTGGGGGGGCCCTACATCCTGACCCTCGCCTGCTGTTTCAGAGGGATCTCTCTCCCCCTTTTACGAGATATACCCGTGGTTCCTGGCCTAGTCATGCCAGTGACTGGTCTTTTGTCATTTTTCTTGGGCTCTTGTGTTTTATCTGTTGAGGGGTCTGACGTCTCCTGTAACAGTTCTTTAATCTCAGCCAACTGGGCTTTTAAAGAGTCCAGCTTTGAGCGGAACTCACCAGGTTGGTCTGAGTCACTGTGTTGGTCGTCTCTACCCTTACGTTTAGAGCTACGGTCGGAACGCTTCTGCCGTTTCTGGTCAGAGCGGGGATGACGGTTTTGCTGCCAACCGTTTTGTTCCCTACGACCCTTTTCATGTGATGGGCGATTGCCATCGTCACTGTGGAGTTGCCCTCGGTCCCTCCTGGTCTTACCTTGTCGATTTTTCCACTCACCCTTGTGATGGCTCGGCAAGGATCGGGCTGGACCGGAATTTTTCCAGGTGGGTCCCCCTTTTGGAGCTTCACCTCCTTCTAAGGTTAGCGGGGGCTTGTCCTCACCCTGGAGGCTAAGGACCCTGGGTTCATCATCGTTTCCGTTTGCGGTTTTGACGATGGTCTCCCAGGTCATTTGGGCTAGTTGCCTAATTTCCCTCATCGAATAGTGACCTTGTCGACACGTCAGTGTGACATGGGTCCGCACGCTTGGGTGGAGGTTATGTAAGAAGAGAGATATGAAACCTCTATCTTCTTCCAACCCTGGTGCGCTACTACCTTGGAAATAGGCAGTACGTAGCCGTCTGTAATATTCACGAGGCGCCTCAGACCGTTTTTGTTTGATTTGTAATGCACACAATATCGCGGAGATTTCGTCCGTGTATGGCGCATATTCTTCCCTCATGTAATTGCGAAGTTTCGAATAACTATCGCGAATGTTTGGGGGTAGTGTCTCTAAAAAGGCACGAACGCTACTACTGGAGGTCTTCCAAATTAGTCTAAGTTTTTCATGTGTTGTGGCGTTCGGCAGGTCCATCAGGCATCGGTCAATTCCTCATAAATAATCATTTATGTTAGTTCTTTGATTGTCGGGATCGAATTGTTCGATATCTTTGGCAAGTAGGTCAATTTGCCGTAGGCGGAGGGCTTGGTGCGCGTCCTTACGCGACGACTTTTGCTCTCCTGAGTACTCACTGTCTGAGCTACTCTGGAATCGCTCCCGCTTCGCACGAGATGCGTGGTCTGATTCATCTGAAGATGAATCAGGGAAACTGAAGCGCACTGACCTAGGTGTGCTACAGGCCTGGGCTCGGGATGAGCGCAGGGCGGCTCCATCCTGGCTAGATGACAATGGAGTCAAGTAGCGAGTTGATGGAGTTTGGAAGGATGTCTGGTTCTCGACCAGATCCTTTACGGTGTCCGGTTCGGACGCCTCTTCCCGCTCTGAGCTTTGGCGCATTGTTGGGGGTCTTTCACGCCCCTCGCGCTGCTCTTGGGGGGTCTGCTCCTGGGCAGCCCTCTTAGCAACCATTTCGGCTTTCTGTAGCCGTTCGGTGCAATCATCAAGGGAGGTCTTCAAGAGCTCACACTCCCTATGTAAGTAATTATTATCGGCTGTCAGCTTGGCGTTGCTGGTGGTCAGCCTTTCAACCTCTCCGCGAAGGCATCTGATTTCTGAATCAGCATTTTGGAAGTATGATAGCAATAGCTTACCTAGTGCCGCTTGGACACTAAAAGTTGTTCTTTTTGGATCTCTCATATGTTTGAGTTATCTAAGTTGTTTTGGCATTCACTCTCACTCGTGTACTTAATGTTTGCCTTTCCGGAGGCAGAGCAGTGAAGGAGGTCTGCGATGACCTCAAGGAGAGACACGTCTTGAGCGTTGTCTTCCATTTTTGAGACATGAGGGGATGCTATTTTACTTAGGCTGGATACTAGATAATTAATCAAGTTAATTATTAATTTAATCATTATTAATTAACTATGTAATTAATAAGGTTTATTTGGAAATGCTCTCTTATCCCAAGTTAAATAGGTTGAGTATTTGTGATATGGTTATCACACTACTGTTAACCGTTTTAACACACTTGGGGATATACCTTAGCAGTTGCTGAATCAACTGATAAATTTATTTGTTGTTGAACAATATTCCAGAAGTCAACAAACCAATCTGGCCTCACACGGGGCACCAATTTAACTGTGGGTGCAATCAGTTAATTATTGCTATTAAGTGATCAATCATTAAATCAGTCTCATTAAATTTTGAAGGTCAATAATTAAAATGAATCAATCCCACTGAATCGTTTAATTTGACTCGTTTGAATTGAATCATACCAGAGAATCAGTCTCATTTGAAGTGAATCATTCAGTGAATCGTTTAGTGAATCATACCATTAATCCTGGTGCTTAATAATAAATTACCAAACAGCTAAATTATGGTATATTTCCAAATTATTACGATCACTTACCATATTACATAACATATGCACCCTTCTTGAATTCTTTGAGAAGATTGGGGACTTCAGATATTATTGTTCACACAAATAAAGTTTGTTTAATAAATGAATTTATTATACAAAGATAAAAAGATAAAATAATAAATCAATATATACAAGCAGTGAGGTAGGGGTGTGTGTAGGACTTGACCATGTGTTTAGCCTCGTGTAGCTAACTACACGTGGTGGAGGTCTAGCTTGTTGGTAGCTAAACAAAAGAATATCTAAACAGAACAAAGGATTAGCTCTGTGTTTAGCCTTGTGTTGCTAGTGTGAGTTTGCTAAAGGCCCTATGGCCTAGTTAAAGTGTGTTTGTTAGGCCTTATGAGGCCTACTGAGCACGTGTTGCTAAAGACAAAGGGAAGCTATCTAAAGTGTATCAGGCCTGGTGAGCACGTGTTCTCTCAGTAACAAAAAGATTCCACACTCATAACATTACCAAACTCACTGAAACCTTGATAAGGTCAAAATGTACGATAAAGAAATTAGTGTTAGTCAGAATAAGAGAGAGAGAAGCATGTGCAGCCTATCTATTAAACACTTGAGAGAACATAGAACCAAAATAAAACACGCTGCGTGTCTAATAGTGTAATGCATAAACCTGGGTTTAAATTCACACTATTTCAAATAAAAGCAAATTCCTAAAACTATCTTAATTATGCCCAAATGCCAAAATCTTACTTAATCCTGCCTTTAGCAAGATATGAAGAACTATTCGCCGGTGTAGTTTCAGGCCTCGCCGTGGGAGCACGTGAGCCGCTCGTGATGGAGGCGTAGAAAACTTTCGGGTCCAGCGGAGCACTTGGGTGGTTCCCGTGGAAAGCAGAGGATTCTTGGTCCGAACCTCAGCGTTCGTGAGGAAAAGTCTCTGATCAGAATAAGATACACAGTGCTTTTGAGTTAAAAAGGATTCAATCGCTTCTTAACTTTTGACTGCCTGGGCTGCAGTCGTGACGTCACTTCTAAAGCAAGTAAACCGGTTGTAACTCAGGTTGAGTTTAAAGATCGCGTGACTCTAGAGTTTACCTTTGCCAAGGGTAAGTAAGAAAATCGCGCTGAGTGATGGATCTTGCAAGAAAGAAGCCGTCTTTTTGGGTGGAGAGCGCCTCTTTATACGTCCAGATTCGTCGGAAGCCAGACGTGAGAGACCAAGATGGAAGCGTTGTCCCATTGTTTTATGTTTCCTTGAATGATGACGTAGATGATCCCGCCCACGCGTGACGTAGGTCACACGGAAGTGGACTGGGAATTGTAGTTCTGACACAAGATGGCGGCATGATACCTACATGGATGATATTGCTCCATTCAAAATCAAAAGTCAATGATAAGCAGAAAGCACCATGGAAGCAGTACCCGGCTGTTAAACTGCTAAAGAGAGAATGTAGAAAGACTGAAAGAAAATGGCGCAAATCTAAACTTCACATTCATTATCAAATCCATAAGGAGATGCTTTGTAATTATAATTATGAAATTCATAAAGCAAGACAGTCTTTCTTCTCCAACATCAGCAGGAATATGAACAATGCCCGTGTGCTATTTTCAACAGTAGAGAAGCTAACTAATCCCCCACCACAATTAGCACCTGAACTTCTCTCAGTTAATAAATGCAATGAGTTTGCATCCTTTTTCAAAGGTAAAATTGATAAAGTACGGCAGAATATTCCTCATAATATATCTCAGTTGCAAAAAATTGAAAAACTGCAATCACCAATGACAGATAGATAACTTCAACACAATGTCAGAATTTTGTTTAATTGATTATGAGACTCTTGAAAAAACTGTACAAAATCTCAGTTCCTCAACATCTGAATTGGACATTCTGCCCACCAACTTTTTTAAGTCTGTTCTTCATCTTATAATTACAGATGTGCTTCAAATTATAAATACATCCCTGGAGACTGGCGATGTTCCTGTGTCCCTAAAAAAAGCCGTTGTAAAGCCCCTTCTTAAAAAAATAATCTGGATCCTTCAGTATTAAATAACTACAGGCCAATATCAAATTTACCATTCACTGGGAAAATCCTTGAAAAAATTGTCTTCAATCAATTAACTGCCTTCTTGATAGCAAACAGCCGTTTTGATAATTTTCAGTCAGGATTTCGTGCCAATCATAGCACTGAAACAGCGCTGATTAAAGTTATAAATGACATACGTCTTAATACTGATGCAGGCAAAACATCGGTCCTGGTATTACTGGACCTCAGTGCAGCTTTTGATACTATTGATCACAACATACTGCTATATCGACTTGAACACTGGGTTGGATTGACTGGTAAAGTTATCAATTGGTTAAATTCATACTTAGAAGCTTCTCTGTTACCCTGGGAAATTGTTCCTCAACGTCAATGTCCTTGACCTGTGGTGTCCCCCAGGGGTCGATTCTTGGACCATTACTTTTCAACCTTTATATGCTCCCACTTGGGCAAATTATCAATAAAAATTCAATTTTGTATCACTGCTATGCAGATGACACCCAAATTTATTTTGCTCTATCACCTAATGATTATGCCCCCCTTGAATGTCTCTACCAGTGTATCGATCAAATCAATAGCTGGATGTCACAAAATTTTCTTCAGCTGAACACAGATAAAACAGAAGTAATTCTATTTGGGGAAAAAAGATGAAAGACTCAAGATTACCACTATTCTTGACACAAAAGGGATGAAAACTAAAGAAATGGATAAAAATCTTGGTGTTTTCATTGACCGCGAGCTAAACTTTGACAGTCACATGAAAGCAATCACTAAAACGGCATTTTATCACCTAAAAAACATTTCCAAACTAAGAGGACTTGTGTCAAAAAATGATCTGGAAAAACTAATACATGCCTTCATCTCTAGTAGGGTTGATTACTGCAATGGCCTTTTCACAGGCCTGCCTAAAAAGACCAGTAAACAATTTCAGCTGGTTCAAAATGCAGCGGCTAGGGTTCTCACACGAACAAAAAGAACAGAGCACATTACTCCAATTCTAAGGTCCCTTCACTGGCTTCCAGTAAGCTACATAATTGGCTTTAAAGTATTGCTGCTGGTATACAAATCTCTAAATGGTACAGGGCCCAATTACCTCTCTGATATGTTGCAGCGGCCTAACCCAATCAGATCTACCAGATCAAAACAGAAAAATTTACTATTAAAACCAGTTGTTAAAACAAAGTATGGTGAAGCAGCTTTTAGCTACTATGCAGTACAGCTATGGAACCAACTGCCAGAGGACATTAAAAATGTTCCTGCTGTTGGCAGTTTCAAATCTAGGTTAAAGACCAAGCTGTTTTCAGATGCTTTCTGTTAAATAATTAATATTGTCTTCTTTTTTTATAATTTTTACTTTCTCTGCATGTTTTAAATTTACTTTAATTTTAACTTTATTCTATTTTATTCTTTATTCTATTCTGCTGGTTTTTTTTCTCTTCCTATTTCTACTTCATTTTATTATTTTATTTCTACTATTGTTTAATTCTTATTTTTTAAATTCTTTTAATTAATTGTTTTAGAATAAAAATAAAATTATTTTATGCAATTTTATTTCTCTATTGTTTACTGTTTTTGTTTTTACTTCTGTAAAGCACATTGAACTGCCATTGTGTATGAAATGTGCTATATAAATAAACTTGCCTTGCCTTACTGCTCTCTATGGTGGCCGCCATTTTGGAAAGAGCCAAAGAGCTTCCTCTTTACGGAGACGTCACCGTCTCAACAGCGCGCGAGCCTTTAGCATAAACGCTCTTCTTCTTCTTCTTCAGGAAATACTGGCGGGTTAGACACCATCCGGTGTATTACCGCCGCCTACAGGATATTACACGTCGTTGCAAGTTCATTCAGTCTCTTAGATTCTAGTGTATACTCCAGATGCTTTTAGAAATCTAACTAGACTTGAAGTGACTTTCGAATCCTTTAGCTGAAGCAGAGAGTTAAGGGATACAGTAGTAACACCAAGCTGAGATAATTCAATAACCAATATACGCCTAAATTCACAGTATAGTACACACTCTAATAAAACATGGGGAACTGTCTCAGGGACTCTGCATACTTCACATAGACCGTCACTGTGTTTATGGATCAGATGTAACATAGAGTTTAAGGCACAATGCCCTAGTCTGAGACGAGTCAGGACCACTTGCTGAGACCTACCCCCTGATAGTGTACAGAGTGTGTTTACTGAAGGCTGAATAGAGTACAGGTGTCTCCCCTTTAAATCTTTGTCCCATTCAGCTTGCCATGTCTGGAAAATATTTCCCATAAGCTGGCTCCTCAGTTCAGTCCTTCCTGGACCAACTGCCAATGTAATATCGTTAATACTTAAATATTCCCTTGCCAGCTTATCAGCCACCTCATTCCCACTAATTCCTATGTGGGCTGGAACCCACAAGAGGGACACATCACAACCACTCAAATGTAGGCTGTTCATCAGTAAGAGAATGTCAGAAATCAAATCAGGCCGAGCGTTGGAATAATACGTTTTAAGACACTGGAGGAGTGAAAAGGAGTCAGAGCATAGAACCACATTTTTAGCCTGTGCCTCCACTACCCATTGCAGAGCTTTTAGAATGCCCATAGACTCTGCTGTGAAAACAGCCATATTATCACTGAGCCTATATCCATATTTGACACTGAGCTGGGGTATACAGAAAGCACAGCTTACCCTTCCTGACTCAGGATCTTTAGATCCATCAGTATAAATTTGAAGAGCGGAGCCCCACTTATTCTGAATATACTCTGAAGCAGAGTCACTAGAGAATTCAACATCCTCGTTGTGTTTATCCTCGTGTAGCCTAAGGTCCACTTGGACAGGGGGGAGGAGCCAGGCTGGGATAGGTCCCCAGAATGTACTTTTAACTGGGACCATATCAAACAAGTTAAAATCCTTGGCCCATGGCATACATTGCTTCAGAAAGGGCTGACCCTTCACCTGACCAGAGGTAAATTCATAGCAGTCAGTCAAAATGGGACTGGCAGGGCAGAGGCTGGTTCTTTCTCTGAGTCTGTTCCAGTAATGAAGTGTGAGCTGGATCCGTCTTAGCCTTAAAGGCTTCTCTCCTGTCTCAACAAGCAGTGCAGAAGTTGATGTGGAGGCAAGCGCACCACAACAGACTCTAAGAGCCTTTGACTGAATAACATCAAGTCTTTTCAGAGCAGAGTTGGAAGCAGCTCCATACACTTGACAACCATAATCAAAAATTGACCTGATCATAGCTTGGTAGATGGTGAGGAGGGTACCCTTTTCTGCCCCCCAAGAGTAGCCAGTCAAGCACCTCATCACATTAATGACCTTGACAGTTTTAGCAATTACTTTAGAGATGTGAATGTTCCAATTTAGCTTGCTATCGAACCATACTCCTAAGTATTTAAAACTTTCTACCCTCTCAATGGGAGAGTCATAGAGAGTTAAAGACATGTCCCATTTCTTCCTAGTGCGGCTAAAAAACACATATTTGGATTTAGAGACAGAAATTTTAAAACCCCATTTTCCTGCCCACTTTTCCACAACGTTCAACTCTCCCTGTAGCCTACGTAAAATAAAAGGGACATTTCTTCCTTTAACCCAGAGAGCCCCATCATCTGCAAACAGAGACCTCCCAGTCCCTTGATTAAGATCTAAAAATATATCATTAATCATGACATTGAAAAGCACGGGACTAATTACACTCCCTTGCGGAGTTCCATTTTCCACCAACACAGTAGCTGACATAACATCCCCAACCCTTACCTGGATAGTTCGATCTTCCAAGAAATTCTTAATCCAGCTAAACAGCCTTCCATTGACACCATACTTGAGCAGTTTGACAAGGAGGCCTTCTCTCCACAGCATATCGTACGCCCGTTCAATATCTAGGAAGACGGCAATTAGGGATTCTTTATTAGCAAAAGCTCTTCTAATCTCATAATCCAAAGCAACTATATTATCAACAGTACCCCTGCCTCTCCTAAAGCCACTCTGGTGGTCAGCTAAAGCCCCCTTCACTTCTAAGAAGTGGACCAATCTATCAGTCACCATTCGCTCCATCAGCTTACACATAACAGAAGTAAGTGCTATAGGCCTATATGAGGATGGGGAACTAGGATCTTTCCCTGGCTTCAGGACAGGCACGATTACAGCATGCTTCCACACTTTTGGCAGCCTACCTAACTTCCAGCTTTCATTCAAAAGACTGAGGAGTTTATCTAGAAGGACGTCAGAGACATGATTAAACATTACATAATGCAAGTTGTCCTTTCCAGGAGCGGTATTTCTTCCTGCAGCTATAGCTCGCTTCAACTCCTCAAGGGAAAAGAAAACATTGAACTCCTCAAGCCCTGGCTCTTGAGGAGACACATATCCTCTCACAGACTGATCCCTCATCCCCCTACTTTGTTCGTCTAAATTGTCAGAGCTGTGCACTTTCCTAAAAGTTTCCACCAGAAGATTAGCCTTCTCTACAGGTGTCACTGCCATCTCACTCTCATATACTAAAACAGGTAGATCAACCTTCCTTCTTATGCCATTCATTTTCCTCACAGTGGACCATAGTTGGGAGATGGGGGTTTCCCCAGAGAGGGAAGAACAGTATTCTCTCCAGCTACTTCTCTTGGCAGACTTAACCACTCTTCTAACCAGGGCCCTATAGTATTTATACTGCACAAGATTATCAGGAGTGGGGAATCTCCTCAGAGTTCTAAAGGCTTTATTCCTTTTCCTGATTGCCTCATCACAGTCCTTGTTCCACCAGGGAACCATCCTCTTCTGGCCTCCCCCACCCTTTTTGGGAACTGCAGAATTTGCTGCTGCCAACATCAGGCATGAAAGTCCACTGTTCCACTCATCTACTGAGCCATCTAGAACTCCAGGTAGAAATTCATCACACAACATTTCGTATTTCTCCCAGTCTGCTCTAATAAAATTAAACCTCCCTCCCACTGTGTCCAGCTCAACGGGCAGCCTCAACCCAAAGGCACCTACAGTGGGGAAGTGGTCACTGCCCAGGTTATATGGGTCAAGTGCTTCCCACTTGCCCTTACCCGCCAGCTCACCAGAGACTATCATTAGGTCTATGCATGAAGGGGTTAAGCTGCCTAGTTGCACTCTTGTAGGGTGCCCATCATTGAGGCACACTAAGTTAAAATCCTGCATAAAATTCTCAATTATTTCCCCATTACCATCAGTCCTGTTACTCCCCCACAGTACATTATGCGCATTAAAATCCCCTGCCCATATGCAAGGAGGGCGTACTTGCCTCATAACATCTTCAAATTCAATCGCACTCAAACATAGACAAGGGTTATAAAAATTGAGAAGAGAAATTCTTCCAGCGGTACTCCAAATCTCTGTTACAATTAATTCTAAGGTGGTCTCTATTGGCACAACTCTATATGCTATTCCGGCCTTAATAAATGTCGCACAGCCTCCCCCTTGCCTATTAATCCTATCTTTGCGAACAGACACAAAGCCAGGAATCACAAAATCTAAAGTGGGCTTGAGCCATGTCTCCTGAACACAGATAACATGGCACTCAATTTCGCTGGTAACAAACCTTTTTAATTCCTGGCCATTCGCAATTAGGCTACGGGCATTCCATTGCAGGACACTAAAAGACATTTACCCTTCCCCTCCTACACTGCTCTGGGACGCCACGGGGCAGCCCTCTTTATCCTTAATTAGTTCAAACAAAGACTCAGGGGATATATTCACCTGCAGATATTTCGCTGCTGACAATGAAACAATCCGGATCACATCTGACTTTTTAACCACCTTAGAAAACTTAAGCCCAGTAAGCACGTCAGTGATAAAAGCCAGGAAATCAGTTTTCTTAATGATAAGGCTATCGCTCGGAGGAGTGAAGATTCTAGCAGGTTGTTGAGAGGGGCGGTTAGCATGACCCACTCTTTTCACAGCTTCAGCATATGACACGCGTTCATAAGTTCTAATTTTTTGCACTTCTACGGTGTTCGCATAGAAGCGGCACCCTTTAAAGCCTGCACTATGCGCTTCTCCACAGTTCGGACAGCATAAAGCTGACGCACAATCCTCATAGTTATGGTCTCCCCCGCACTTACCACACTTTCTTTTCTTTCTACATACAGCCGCCACATGTCCATATGTGTGACAATTAAAGCATCGCAGCGGGGGTCTAATGTAGGGCTTAACTTGAAAGCTCAAGTACCCAATTTCAATCCGCCTGGGGATAGATTCTGACTCAAATGTTAATAAGACTGTTTGGCTGGCCACTCTCATGTTATCTTTCGTTATTTGGAAGCGCTTTACTTCGGAGACCTCTGCTCCTTTCGCTTTACCCAAGATATCTTCATCTGATAGCTCAGTAGGCACCCCATAGATCACACCTTTAGTCTTATGCCGCTTTTCCACTACAAACGCGGCTGAGCCGTGCCGTGCCGAGTCGAGCTGAGTCGGGCTGAGCGGGGCTGTTGGAGTTGCATTTCGACTACAACCGCGCTGAACCGTGCTGGCTGGAAGTGGGTGGACACATTGGGTGGAGTTAGCGAAAGTGGGTGGACGTCACGTGATGCCGTTAAGCAGCGCAAACAGTGACATCAGTGACAGTGGCGGAACAAGTCAGAGCCGGGCCGGGGGCGGGGCAAATGACTGGGCCCTTTATTAAAGCTTATCATAACATCATTTTAGGCTACAAAATGTCCGCAACTGCGGTGTTTACCAATTTCAACACTACCGGGTGCAACTATGTTATTTAGTACATCAAGTCCTTCAAACGAACATGTAACTCAGAAACAAAAAACATTAGGATACTGTACATGGCTCATAATAAAACATCAATAGCCTATACTGCGCACATTATTTGAAGGGCATACGAATGAGCGCTCAGAGGTTGCAACGCTGACAGGAAGAGTCAGAAATAAAAGGAGGGCGGTGCAAACCTCACTGAATGCACTGTGTTTACCAATTTCAACACTCCGGGGTGCAACTATGTTATTTTGTACATTAAGTCCTTCAAACGAACATGTAACTCAGAAACAAAAAAAAACATTAGGCGACATACTGTACATGGCTCATAATAAAACATCAATAGCCTACTGCGCGCATTATTTGAAGGGCATACGACGAGCCTTGCGCTCCGCGAACTCGTCCACGATGCTCTGTATGTCACTGATTCAGTGATCTTTTAAGCGGTAGTCTCACGACCCGAATAGTAAACAATAAACATGGAGGACATGGAGTCGTTAGTGTTGCTGGTCTTGGTGCTGTGGCTTGTCACCGACAACGCGGACAGATACTGGCAAGAGCGTATAGATGAGGCGAGGCGCATAAGGCTTCAGAAATTCTCCTAATTCGTAATTATTATTCTTCCGGGTTTGCGGTGTTTACAGATCCCAGCGCGCTCGCGGGGCGTGTGTGGGCATGTGAGGACACTCCTCCTCACCAATCAGTGCACAGGGGAGTGTCTGCTCACGCCCCCAACCTCAGTCGGCACGGCTTGGCTCGCTTCAGCCCCACTCCAAAACGGTGCGAGTTTTAGGGGCTAAGCAGGGCTGAAACGAGCTGAGTCGTGCTGGTTTTTGGTAGTCGAAACGCGAGCCGTGTCGGGCTGAAGTGAGCTGAAGCGAGCTGAAGTGAGCTGAAAAAGGGTAGTGGAAAAGGGCCATTAGAGCCTGTCCCCAGTGCGTAAACCTCCACATCGCACTTGTTCAGAGATGTTATAGCAAGCGCACGTTCCTGTTGAGATTTGGAATGACAGACCACTAAAATCCTCCCATTGGCAAGAGATTTCGCGTATTGGAAGTTACCTATGTCTTTCACCAAATGTTCAGCCAACTGTATTTTGTTCAAGGTTGTCCCAGTGCCTTTCAATTTCACAATTACCACAAACTCCCCATCTCTCCTTATTTTTGGGCGCTGCAACTCCCCATCACTCCCTGTGCTAGACCTACTGTGTCTCTCTCTTGTGCGTTTGCTCCCTTGTGTTTTGGATTTACCCACAATTTGAAATTCCTCCCCTGCACTATCCATACTATCAGAGAAGCCCATCCCAAAATCAGAATGCATCCATGATAAATCGTAGGATAACCAAAGCTTGGTGTTACTACTGCTGCAGCCTTCTTCAATCCCTTTCGCTCCTTCCGTCTGCGCATGCGTCTCCTCTCGCTGAGTCCAGTCACCTCTCTCGGCTCCTCATAAACGCTCTACACACGATGATGGGGTTTATGGAGTTACCATGGAGACGAACTTGATGACGAAGAAATTAATTTTAAATAACACGTTCAAGTAGAAATATGGGTTTTAAATCTAATATGTAAAAATGTCAGAATTATTGTTTTAAATTTTTGCATGATTTATTGTGTCCGATATATAAGTGTAGTAATTTTAAACATAAGACGGCACGGGAACGCTTATTAATATTCATGAAGGAAGTGCTACCTGATTGGCTGGTGAAAACTTCCGGTCCGCGCTTTTAATAATAATAACAGCAACAACCACCACCCCAGACACCGAGCCAAACAGCCGTCTCTTTATCTATTTCAACGTACTAATGCTTATAAACGGAAACTAAACAAACAGACAAATAATCACGAAAGTAACAACTTCAGAACCAAAATGTAGGTATCACCGGCCAATCAGGTAGCGCCTCCCTCATGAATATTAATAACCCCCGTTTTATTGACGTTATTAAATTCTGCAGTCACAGTGTGAAGTGTAAATGATCTTTAATTTTATTTATATTTATTTTCCACAAGAATAATGTATAGAGTCACATGAGTGTCATAAAAAGAATGAATCTGCAAAAGAATAAGAAAATAAACGTTGAAAAACAAAAAGAAAACTAATAAAAACATAGAAATAAAAGCACACGAAAATAAATATGGAAATAAAAATAAAATCAGAAAATCTTCTTCTGGCTGCTCCCGATTAGGGGTCGCCACAGCGGATTTTTCGTCTCCATTGCTCCCTGTCTTCCGCATCCTTCTCGACCACACCTGCCACTTTCATGTCCTCTCTCACCACATCCATGTATCTCCTCTTTGGCCTTCCTCGTTTTCGTTTG
Source organism: Neoarius graeffei (assembly GCF_027579695.1). Taxonomy (NCBI): domain Eukaryota; kingdom Metazoa; phylum Chordata; class Actinopteri; order Siluriformes; family Ariidae; genus Neoarius; species Neoarius graeffei. The sequence continues at coordinate 78,910,247 of NC_083569.1, forward strand.
CCTGGCAGCTCCATCCTCAACATTCTCCTTCCAACATGCTCTGCATCTCTTCTCAGGATGTGCCCATACCATCTCAGTCTCATCTCTCTTAGCTTCATTCCCAAGCTCTCCACATGTGCTGTCCCTCTGATGCACTCGTTCCTTATCCTGTCCAACCTCCCATCGTAAACATTAACATCCTCAACTCCACCACCTCCAGCTTTGCCTCCTGTCTCTCCGTTAAGGGTACGGTCTCCAATCCATACATCACAGCTGATCTCACTACTGTCTTATACAGCTTACCTTTCACTTTTGCTGGGACTTTCCTATCACAAATGGCTCCTGAAATCCTTCTCCAACTGCTCCACCCTGCCTGCGCTCTCTTTCTCACCTCACTATCACAGCCCCCATTTTCCTGCACAGTTGACCCCAGGTACTTGAATTCACCAACTTTCTTTACGTCTACTCCTTGCATCTTCACTACACTCTCATCCCCATTCTCATTAATGCACATGTATTCTGTTTTGCTCCTGCTCACCTTCATTCCTCTTCGTTCCAATGCATCCCTCCATCTCTCCAAACCCAACTCAACCTCCTTTCTACTTTCACCACATATCACAATATCATCTGCAAACATCATGTTCCATGGTGACTCTTGCCTCACTTCGTCCGTCAAGCTATCCATCACTATGGCAAATAAGAAAGGACTCAAAGCAGATCCTTGATGGAGTCCCACCTGGTGGTGTAGTGATTAGCACTGTCGCCTCACAGCAAGAAGGTCCTGGGTTCGAGCCCAGTGGCTGGTGAGGGCCTTTCTGTGTGGAGTTTGCATGTTCTCCCTGTGTCTGTGTGGGTTTCCTCTGGGTGCTCCAGTTTCCTCCACAGTCCAAAGACATGCAGGTTAGGTTAACTGGTGACTCTAAATTGACCGTAGGTGTGAATGCAAGTGTGAATGGTTGTTTGTCTCTATGTGTCAGCCCTGCGATGACCTGGCAAGTTGTCCAGGGTGTACCCCGCCTCTCGCCCATAGTTAGCTGGGATAGGCTCCAGTTTGCCTGCGACCCTGGAGAACAGGATAAAGCGGCTACAGATAATGAGATGAGATGAGTATATTTAGATCCCAAGAGGAATCGGTTGCACTTAAAGTGGAAAATAACACTGGACCACATTCACTACTGGAATAATAAGAAACCATTACATTACAGGCATTTAGCAGACACTCTTATCCAGAGTAACATGCAACAGGACCCTGACATACCCACAGCAGTGGGAACAGTTGGAGGTTTGGTGCCTTGCTCAAGGGCACTTCAGCCATTCCTGCTGATTCAGGGAATTGGACCAGTGACCTTTTGGTTCCAAAGCTGCTTCTCTAACCTTTAGGCCATGACTTTCCCCGTTAAGAGATGAAAGAGTTCAGATAATAAACAGTCCCTGCACACACATGTCAATGTTATTCATTTATTTCATTCAATAATGTGTCAGCCCTGCGATGACCTGGCGACTTGTCCAGGGTGTACCCCACCTCTTGCCCATAGTCAGCTGGGATAGGCTCCAGCTTGCCTGCAACCCTGTAGGACAGGATAAGCAGCTACAGATAATGGATGGATGGATGGATGCTCCTTTTGAATTTGATGTCAGCAACATGTTTCAAAAAAGTTGGGACAGGGACATGTTTATCACTGTGTTGTATCCCTTTTAACAACACTCTGTAAATGTTTGGGAACTGAGGAGACCAACTGCTGTAGTTTTGAAAGAGAAATGCTCAACAGTTTGGGGTCTCCTTTGTTATATTTTGTGCTTCATAATGCACCAAATGTTTTAAATGGAACTGGACTGTAGGCAAGCCAGTTTAGCACCAGTACTTTTTTTTACTGTGGAGCCATGCAGTTTTAATATGTGCAGAAAGTGGTTTGGCATTGTCTTGCTGAAAGAAGGAAGGCCTTTTCTGCACTGTAAAACGTTTCAGCCTTGTTTAGTTATGTCCACTTACTTTTTCTCTTTAACTCCCTGAGCTCTGAAAAGTGTTTTAATTTGAACTAATCTGTGCAAGTTTTCAAAGGTTAGACTTGAATTACTTAGTTGTCTTGACTAATTGAGACTTTTTCTGAGTTGAAACAAAGGTAATCATCAAATTGAGTTAACTTGCATTTCCAAGTTAAACCTATTTGAAATGTTTTACAGTGTGAAAAAGATTTTGTCTGGATGGCAGCATATTGCTCTGAAATGTGTAAATATCATTCAGCATTAATGATGCCTTCCCAGATGTACAAGCTACCCATGTCCTGTGCACTAATGACCCTCATACCATCACAGACGCTGGGTTTTGAACTGTGCACTGATAACAAGCCGGATGCTCCCTCTCCTCTTTAGCCTGGAGGACGTGGTGTCCATGATTTCTAAAAAGAATTTCTACTTTTGATTTGTCAGACCTCAGGACAATTTTCCACTTCGCCTCAGTCCATTGTAAAAGAGCTCGAGTCCAGAGAAGGTGGTGGTGTTTCTGGATAGTGTTTATAACTGGTTTTAACTTGCATTTGTGGATACAGTAATTACCTGTTTTCACAGACGACGGTTTTCTGAAGTGTTCCTGAGCCCATACAGTGATTTCCACCACAGACAGGTGTCTGCTTTTAATGCAGTGTCGCCTGAGGGCCTGAAGATCACAGGCATCCAATGTCAGTTTTCAGCCTTGTTTCTTGCGTACATAGATTTCTCCAGATTCTTTTCAAATCCATTGTGGTGGTGTACAGAGGAAAAATAGCAAAAAATTGTCACTGTCCAAATACTTATGGGCCTGACTGGAAGTTAAGTTTTCATTTAAATAAGTATTTAAATGTGCATCAATCAAAAACATGACCTAATAAAAAGATCAAAATCCTGAACGAGGAGCCTGTCACCTTCTTAAACAGACAGAACACAGTGAAGCTCATGAGGAAAGAAGTGACAATGACTCTGATAGAGGAATCAGGTAAACTAGTCAGTGTAATCTCCTCAGGATGACTTTTCACTGCAGTCACAACACTGTCGTGCAGCAGCATGAAATGTCAGAGCCAGAATGTGTCACTGACCAATCAGGTAGCGTTATGTCATGAATATTAATGAGAATCCCCTCTGCCATCCTACATTTAACATCTCATATTTGTTTTAAATTAATATTTTCAACCCAAATGGACCGCATTATTTCACGTTTGTACCAGCAGATGGAAGGATTTAGTGCAGAATGAGGATTCATTTATTCATTCATTCCTATTTGGAAGAACAGAAAAACCCTGACACTTTTATTTCGAAATAAAATACAAGTTTATGTTTGAGGTTTGAAAGAGAAACAGTTTTGTTTGGTTTTATTTACACAGACATCAGCAGCTGAACTTCATCCATTTTACTGATCAGATTAAATTCTGCAGTAAAACTCAGTGTGAACTGTAAATAATCTTTATTAATATTTGATTTGTCATGAGAGAGTTCCACAATCAAAATGTGTAACAACAGACAGTAGGAGTAAAATTATTTGTTTCTGCAAAAAACTAAACCCAGGTATTAAAATAAACTGTACAGCATTTTAAAGGGGAATATGTATTACTAAAATTAATCAGAAAAAGTAAAATATTTCTGTTTATTCTCACCATTTAATAGATGATTACATTTGTGAGTTGAAAAGTCATTCAGTGTTTAATACAGGAGAGATGATCAGTGGGGCTGAATTTTTACCTCCATCATTTAAACAAGGACTGAAGTATGGATAGAGTTTCTCAGTGAAAGACTGACCAGTGAAAGAGTAGATATGAGATCTGGACTTCACATCATAAAAGGAGACCAGACCCTCCTCATAATCCACAAACACCCCCACCGTCTCCAGCTTCTCTCTCAGTGTGAGGGGGACAGGGGGACCAGCACCAGCCTCATACTGATTCTCATTCCTCAGTACCACAGTCCAGAATCCATTCTGAGGAGTCAGTGTAATCTCCCCCTTCCTGTTAATGTTCTCTCTCACAACTCCTAATGTCCACGCAGTTTTCCCTCTGACCTGCACCTCATAATAAAATCTCCCTGAGGAGAAACTCTGCTTTCCCAGAACATTAACATATCGACCAAACCTCTGTGGTGTATCAGGGAGATTCTGTCGTTTGTCTCCAAGTGTCACTTGTTTTCCATCAGCAGACAGGATGAGATATGGTTGAGCTGTATCAGGATCCAGAGTCACATCCACTGAGAGAAACACACAGTGTGTGATATGAGTTTGCAGGTAAAAAAGATTAAATCATCATCCAGTAGTGAGGATCATTTGTAGCGTTTACATATCTTAACACGCATTTTAATAACAGGTAAACACCGGTTTCTGAGCAGAGAGAGGTTCCGTTTAGCCCCTTGATGGAAACTCCGTAGTGGCCACATGAGCTGTGGGAGTCACTTGCTGGTCGGACATTTTGAACTCCGACTCAACTTGTGGGACACCGTGGATGCGAGTTTCTTAAAATACTGCCACCGTTTCCGTTTGGCTAAGCAGCTAAGTGTTGTTTTACTAGACTCGGGATTTTAACAGTGAAGCGCAGTTTACTGTTTCAAACGAAATATGGGTTCATTTTGTCCGACCACCAAAGCTAACATTGTTAGCGAGGCTCCAGACGGCGCTCCAAGCTTAGCGACCCTCAAAAGAATTCTTGCACAAACACTCGGGTGGCCAGATTTCCCGAGTCTGAAACCGGGACACTTTTGCGCGCGACCATGCTCGTGCACGCGCACCTTTTTTTTTTTTTTTTAACGTAACTGTGACAGTCAGAGAGGTGCTCTTATCATTTTGTTGAAGCTCACATTTATCAACATCTCACATGAAATAACACAAACAGGCATGTTGTTATCTAGTAGCATAGTGGTATACAGATCAGTTAAATTATGGTCAGACAGCAGATTTTGTAATGGCTGAGAATAGGCCAGGCTATGTCCATAGGCCAAATTTAAACTGATTTATTTCACCTGTTTGTGAGAACACCAAGAAGAATGCATATGCACATGTAGGCTATATCTCTAAAATTGTATGCACTATCGCATGAACTTAAAAAGTAGATATGTGACCTCAACATAGCCTCGGTCAGAATCAACCTTACTAACCATTCCCCACAACTGAATGAATAAAGCAAGAAGATGTGTACAAAAGTGAACACTTTAATGGAAGGTGCAACAAGCTGTTCAACACAGCAATAAACTGTCAGAATGGTATGTTCAACAGAAACAAAAAAGAGACAAGTGATTTGAGAATATATACCACGGAAGCCGAGAGAGGCCCTTCATATAATCCTTTTTTTTATTCACCTTGTTATCCCGAGATAACGACATAATTAATTCAGGATCTTGAGAAAACAACACAACTAATTCAAGATCTCGAGAAAACAAAACCGTTATTCCGAGATCTCAAGAAAACAAAACAATTATTCCATGATCTCGAGTAAACAGCTGAGAAATGGTTCATTCAGGTGCGCCAAGAGACTTGTGATATGCTGACTTTGGGGCTATTTCTCATTCTGTATAGACGCAACTTTGGTCATTAGAATGTCTGGAATAATCGATCACCTAATAAGGCAATATTTTGATCAGGGGCTGACACAGGGAGAGATTGCATTAAGTCTTTTAATAAGAGATAATTTCAAAATTAGTCCGCGGCACCTCCGCAGAAGACTGGCCCGGCTTCGTCTCTACTGATGGAGATACAGTGATCCAGCTGAGATCTCATCTCATCTCATCTCATTATCTCTAGCCGCTTTATCCTTCTACAGGGTCGCAAGCAAGCTGGAGCCTATCCCAGCTGACTACGGGCGAAAGGCGGGGTACACCCTGGACAAGTCGCCAGGTCATCACAGGGCTGACACATAGACACAGACAACCATTCACACTCACACCTACGGTCAATTTAGAGTCACCAGTTAACCTAACCTGCATGTCTTTGGACTGTGGGGGAAACCAGAGCACCCGGAGGAAACCCACGCGGACACGGGGAGAACATGCAAACTCCACACAGAAAGGCCCTCGCCGGCCCCGCGGCTCGAACCCAGGACCTTCTTGCTGTGAGGCGACAGCGCTAACCACTACACCACCGTGCCGCCCCCAGCTGAGATCATGAAATAATTTTGTTTTCTCGAGATCTCGAAATAACGGTTTTGTTTTCGAGAGATCTCGAATTAGTTGTGTTGTTTTCTCGAGATCCTGAATTAATTATGTCATTATCTTGGGATAACAAGGTGAATTAAAAAAAAGAGTATATGAAGGGCCTCTCGCAGCTTCCGTAAATATACACTCAAACAAAACAGCAGTAAAGGAGGAGGGGGCGACAGCCCGAGGAAAGCCCCCACAGGAGCGCACAGCATTTGCAGCATATGGCCCTTTTCCACTACCCTTTTTCAGCTCGCTTCAGCTCACTTCAGCCTGACACGGCTCGCGTTTCGACTATCTAAGAACAGCACGACTCAGCTCGCTTCAGCCCTGCTCAGCCCCCAAAACTCGCACGGTTTTGGAGTGGGGCTGAAGCGAGCCAAACCGAGCTGAGTGAGGCTAGGGGCGTGAGGAGACACTCCCCTGTGCACTGATTGGTGAGGAGGAGTGTCCTCACACGCCCACACACGCCCCGCGAGCACGCTGGGATCTGTAAACACCGTAAACCCGGAAGAAGGAGAATTATGAATTACGAGAATTATGAAGCCTTATGCGCCTCGCCTCATCTATACGCTCTTGCCAGTATCTGTTGGCGTTGTCGGTGACAACAAGCCACAGCACCAAGACCAGCAACACTAACGACACCATGTCCTCCATGTTTATTGTTTACTCTCCGGGTCATGAGACTACCGCTTAAAAGATCACTGATGTCACTGTTTGCGCCGCCTAACGACATCACCTGACGTCCACCCACTTTCGCTAACTCCACCCAATGTGTCCACCCACTTCCAGCCAGCACGGTTCAGCGCGGTTGTAGTCGAAATGCAACTCCAACAGCCCCGCTCAGCTCGACTCATCCCAACTCAGCACGGCATGGCTCAGCCCAACTCAGCACGGCACGGCTCAGCCCAACTCAGCCGCGTTGGTAGTGGAAAAGCGGCATTAGGCTACCCAACTCAGTACAAGAACAAAACACTTAGTGTGTGCAGTAGGCTTCGTGCACATTGTTCTGCACCTCTCGGAGGAAGGGATAGGTGCCCTGTAAATCTTTGGAAAAGGTACATTTTCTTTTCGGCATAATTGCTGCAGCATTACTGCTGCTAGCTGCGAGACAAAGAACATTCGCGCCAGTTAATGTTTATTTTATTGTTGCATGGCAACCCGTTCTGTTGTCTGGAATAATGTGGCTAAATAAACCCCCATGCCACAGGGCCAGGGGGCAGTAACCAGGAAAGTTTGCGATTCCTGTCAATTCATCAAAATAGTAAATGCAGACATTCCTCCGCTAATAATTCCCACGCTGCTCAGTAGCAAACGTCGCGAGTGGCGAAAACCGGGACATATCCGAGTCCCGACAGACTTTTGTCGGGACTCGGGACACACAACCCCAAATCGGGACCGTCCCGGTAAAACCGGGACGTCTGGTCACCAGAGTATAGCGCCATGCGGGAAACTCGCTGATTAAAGTGAAGGGGCTTTGAAGTTGGCTAGACTTGGGCCCAGGAGAAGAGCACAGTCTTCCCAGCGCCTCCCGAATGGACGCTGCGGCAGGAATGTAAACGCTAGTGGTGGGCGGATCGATCTAAAGTATCGATCTAAAGTGTCGATCGTATCTCCATTAAAGCAACTCAGAATGGAATGTTTCCTTGTGCCAGCTGTTTACACTAAAGGGTCAATTCAACAAAGATCTTATTTAACCTTTTCATGTGTGAAATGTGAGGAAAAATAGTCCAAGTTTTAAGATTTTGTAGGATTTTCATTGTTCAAAATTGTGCTTAAATTGAAATCCATTTAAGTTACTCAGAAAATTCTGTCTTATTTAAGTCATTTAACTGTCCATGCATGTGGGGGAAAATGTTTCATTCTCAGTTCATGCTGAACCATATCAGTTATAAAACACGAACATCTATATTTTCATACATATACATGTATCTGCAATTGCTTGATTATTTGAGATTAAACTAATTTATTCTTTTGAAAACTGATTAAAATTATCAAGTTAAAATATTAAACATTTTCTTATACTAGCTTCACTGAGGTGTCAAGGTTCTTTTCTTTTTATTATAAAATGAATACTTTGGCTGCTGCTCAGATTAAGAAAGCAGTTTGAAGACGTCACTCTGGGCTGTGATCACCTAAGACTTTGGCTTTATTTTGTCAAATGTTTTTGAACCAAGTCTGACTATTTCCTGCTCTTTATTTCACTCTTATTTTCAGACTTTGTTACTTCGGGTGGTTGTCTTCTCCAAAGAAGCCAGACGAATACAGCTTGCTGTAGCAGAATCTGTCAGTGAACTGATTGATGGACTGAAAGAGAGACTTGGGCTTGAAAGTGATTTCTGAATTACCAGCTGAGTGTGCAGTCCTGCATATTATGTGGGACTGTAATTCATCTCTATTTAACCAATCCAGTGACCATTCGATTGGTTCAGTCTCCGCTCTTGATCCAGCCAGTGTTCACTCTGAGCATTTCAGGTCTAGCTCAGACTCTATCCAGAGCAATTTAAGGCATGTTGCTGAGCGGCCCTCTCCGTTCCCGATCCCCAAGTTCTCATATGATGTTGAACTGAAATTGCGTAAGGGTAATGAGATGTACGAAAAATCAAAGAAGGGCCTTGACATGACAAGAGACATTAAAATGGACATTTTGGATAAAATTGCACAGGCAATTTTTGAAATCAAAAGCTACCCTGACAAAGATGAACTTCAATCAGTTGCCTCTTCCCTGGTTCTTAAGGAGCTAGGTAGCATCACAGGCTACGAAGGATGGAAAAAAAGTATCCAGTACAAGTTTGGAAACTACAGGTCAAAGCTGCACCAGGCAGGCTGCAATGAGGTGGATGTGAACAGGAAAAGAAAAGGTGGAGATGAGGATGACCGCCTGTTCACCCTGAAAAAGCCCAAACATGGAGAGGTCAACCATGTTCCAGATTATCCACAACACCATGATGATTCTACTCTTGAAGAAGAGAGTTGCTCTGGTTGATGAAATGAAGAAAAAGAACCTGACAATGATGTGGCACAAGATGGAGCTGACATTTTCCCTTAGGCGGAGAGAGGTAGTAGAGGGGCAGCCTATGGTATCCGAGGTCCAGGAGAGATGGCCTTCGCTGTTTTCCTTTGAGGAGGTAAGATTGTGCTCATTTATTTAGTAACTTTATTATTCAAATGCTCAATCCAGTGTGTGTAATTGGGTAGGTCTAATTTTACCACATTAACTATAACTGACGAAATGCGTGATCTGTTATAAGGTATACTGGCAAGCTATACTATACCCCGTCCTACCACTCCACTACAGGCCACTCCACACATTCCAACTCACGACACTATCAGCCCCACAATTCATAATAGAATTTGTCCTCCCAAGGAGTATGTCCCCTAATTCAACTTTTAAATTGGAAACAATTGATGTCATAGTCAGATTAATCGTTAGTCCTTAGGAATTGTCTTTACAGATGCCAGTGAAACTTAATGAAACTTTTTTGCCAAAACTAAAATGATATACATTTTTATAGAGTAATTCTATTGTAGCTTCCTAGGAACTTTCTGTTATAAAAAAAAACCCTAACAGAATAATTATTGTCCAATTATATTATTTTATTGTTTGTGTTCATATATCTGAAGAATTTAATCGAATCACCAGCAAAGACCTCCTGGGGACTTTCACTACATCCCTTGACAAATATGTGCCTCACCTGCTTAGACTGTACCGGGCTCGGGAAGGCAGGCTTTGGTCAGAAGATGGAACACCTCCTTGATAACCTTGATGAACAGGTAAGTGATGTGCCTGAAGCTAAAAGCATTCATAAGTTGAGGGAAAATAACCTGTCATGCTTTTCAACTGCCAAACCTTGAGCACTTGCTGTGTTCAGTAGCCAAAGAAGACGTGACCGCCCATGCCTCTTTCCTTTGTTGAAAATGTGAAATATTTGCCTGGGATTATTAGTAAAGCATGAATATACTTTTTTCATTTCAGAGAGACAGAAAAGCTAAAAAATGCTTTGATGGAAATGCATCAGTAAAAATTGATGGTACCAGTCATTGCTTTGGTGTTCTGAATTGAAACAGAAAATGATCACAGTATTTCTGATTTGTAAAAGTACAAATTAATGCAGGATTGCAGTGGAATTTCTTTCCCTCTTTCCTTTTGCATTTTGTATAAATTCACTTTGGCACTATACTAATTGATATGCTTGTGTGTTTTCCACTGGGTACTGTTAGACATCGGACATTGTGTCTCACCGAAAGACAGCAGCACTGAGGGGCCTGCCTATTTTTGTTCGGGATGACACCGCTAAATTCTTCTTGAAGTGTTCGGTGAGTAATAGCAAGTTTATTTCTATCGCACATTTCCTACACAGGTAATTCAATGTGCTTTTTTTTTTTTTAAACTTCCACAAGCTGAATGGCAAGGGTCAGTAGCATGTTACTAAAATTTAGGTTGGAATAAGAAGAAATGCATTTTGTCTTTCAGTTTTCTTTAACACTCAATCAGGTTTGTTGCTTCTCTTCAGGACACTGACCCTGAAGAACGAGTGCTCAGAGGTGTGTCTGTTGCCATCCTCACTGTCCTCGAAGACAATGATGCTGCCATTTCACCAAATGTGCGAGACATGGCTATTGTGTTGGAAGGGGCCATTGTGCTCCATGACCTACCAGACCTCAGTACTGCCTTTGCATCCCTCTTTGGCCTTCTGTATGCCATGAACATTGATTATCCCAAGGAGATGAGGTATACCTTTGAAGCACTTCAGACTGTCTTTTTTTGAGCTTGTCTCTCGATGCTCACAGCGCATAAGGGGTCTCAAAACAAAGCTATTGCTGTGAGCTAGTCATTTTAAGCATGCAGATCTCTGCCTCTGAAACAAAGATTCATGAAACCTTTGGAGATGTCAGCTGCCAGTTCACAAGAGGTGCATATACCGTGTTTCCACTGTTCATGTTTGTTGTTGGTGCTCAAGTAAAACTTGGGTGTATGCACTATCTTGCATGTGCAGTCATTTTAAGCATGCAACTCCAGTTTGCCTGTGAAATATACATTTTTGGTATTGTTGCATGTCAGTTAACAAGAGGCGATGGGGTTTTATAATTGTTTTATTCTTAAATTCTTTGATTCAAAGACCTTTAAACGCATTTGAAAAATGCACATCTTGTGTGATATAATCCAAATTCAAGACGTTTTTGGATGCGTTTGTCACAATCACTTTACAAGATTTGTAAGAGGCACACAACCAGTGTTTTTGCCTGTTCAAGTTTCTTCCTAAAATTTCAATGTATGTGCAATTTTAAACTTGTCTAGTTCATTGTGATTAGTGCTCATTTACAACTTTAAGATACACTTGGACAGGTAATTATTTTATGTATGCATGCCCTGTTTACCACGATGTTTACCAAGAGGAATAAACATAGTGTCAAGTAACTTAATGCTTTGCGCTCTTCAGTGTGTTTTTAAATATTAATTTATTTATTTCAGCAACATGTATTTTTATCGATTTATAAAGCAACATTTCTATCTCACTGAATCAAGAATTGTGTGTTTATTCAGCAGGAATTTCTGTATTTGTTGAAGATAGAAATCCATGTTATTGAAGCAAGAATTTCGTGCTTAGCCTCGCAAGATTATCAAAATTATGCGAGAACTCTTGTCTAAACTTGAAAACTAGTAAAAGTCAACAACAGTAGTCAAAAGCTGAGACAATTCAAAAATCTATTGCATCATGTTGCCTTGATAATTTGAGTTTTCTCGACATTTTCGTTTTTACAGTGTAGTGAGGAGGATAATGAGACACTTTAAGACGTCCTTTTAGCTGGAGAGATCTACAGATGAAAATAAGTCTGATGATGCAGTAGTGTAATGACGATCTGTACATTTTAATATGAGAGGAAACAGAAACCTCACTGTACCTGCATACTGCTGAATCCTCTTCAGTTCTGTGGAAACTAATTACAACAAAACATCACTTTCATTAGATTTCAGATGGTTTTATTGCAGGATTTGAATCAAATAAAGCTAAAAATGAATATTATTACCGACTTGTGCCAAGAAAACACATAATATAAAAGTTTCTCACCTGCTTCCTTTAACTTGTCATTGAGTGTTTTCGTGAGTTTCTTATTCAGAGTCTGCTGAAGCTGAGACAGAGCTGTCCTCACAGTGTCCCCACTCAGATCAGTGTTAATACTGATCTCAGTCCAGTTCTTGGTGTGTGGAGGGCTGCACATGGAGGAGTAAATCTACAGTAGAGCAGGAGAGAGGAGAAATCCCTCAGCATGGTGAGTGTTGTTCTGTGATGTTCTGCATTGCCAGTGAGCAGAGAGAGGAACACTGACCTGTAGGAGGTGGAGATGCTCCTCAGTGTGTGAGAGCTGCTCCAGCTCAGTGTCTCTCCTCTTTAGCACAGTGATTTCCTGCTCCAGCTCTTTAATGAGTCCTTCAGCCTGCCTCTCTGCTGCTTTCTGCTTCTCCTCCATCACCTCGAGCAGCTCAGCCTGACTTCTCTCAATGGAGCGAATCAGAGCAGTGAAGACTTCAACACTGTCTGCTTTCTCTTTCTCTGTGCTTCTCTAAAGGAGCAACACATTTTCACTTTCTTTACATCACACTGAATAATGAACTAATATTTATTGTAGATTGTTCATTTCTACAGATTAAAGCAAACAATACATAAACTATTTTCCACACACTTTGCTGAGCTCGACTGAGTATTTGATCTCTTGGATCTTCTTCAGTCGGTCCTGAATCATCTGCTGCACATCTGTCTGTGTTTTCCCCAGCTGAGTCTGAGGACAGAGCACAAGATAAATAATTGATATTATTTCTAATACTTTTGTACCTTTTTTGTCCTGGAATTTGATCTCAGAAATTTCCAATCTGATCTACCACTGGATAAATTAATTTGTATTTTCTTTAATGATGTCTAAAGTTTGTTAGTCAGTGTTTCTCACCTTCCTCTCTCCGCTCTCCTCCTCTATAGGAACAGTGTTGTGATTCTTGTGGTCCGTCTCAGTGCAGAACTGACACACACACGTCTGATCATCTCTACAGAACAGCTCCAGCGGTCTCTCATGTTTCTGGCATATGTAGTCCTCCAGGTTCTCCACAGGGTTTATTAATTTATGTTTCTTAAAGCTTGAAACAAGATTATGAAGTTCGAAATGAGTTTTACAGAAAGTTGCACGACAATCCAGACAGGATTTCAGGGCCTTCAGCTTCTCTCCAGTGCAGGCATCACAAAGAACCTCAGGTTTGTCAGGACCATGTTTCTTCTTGAAGAGATCTGCAACCTCTCTCAGTGTTGTATTAATCTTCAGTTCAGGTTTCCTGGTGAATTTCTCTTTACATAATGGACAGTGACAGTGTTGACTCTTCTCCCAGCACTGTGTAAGGCAGCTCTTACAGAAGTTGTGTCCACATGGAGTGGTGACTGGATTGGTGAACACATCCAGACAGATCGAACACAGCAGCTGCTCTTCAGACAGGAGACTGCTGGAGTCACCAGAAACTAGGGTTGATAGAAAATAATGTTACACATTTTTTATAAATAGTGTAGAAATACTGGAATTTGTTCCAACCTTGTCTCTACATGGTACACTGCGTCTGTAGTGTAGGTGTGAAAATCACACACCAGAATTTCTCCATAATTTTTCTGGACTGATCCCAAAACGTCCCGGGTTTCAGTAATTTCCTGAGCTGAGCAGTAATGGCGGAGTACTCCGTATGGACAAACCAGAGAATGAGTGTAGCAGCCGTTTGATTTCTAAACTGGATATCGCTGCCATCTCGCCCTTACATGGAAGAAGTGAATGAACGGAGAACTGAACAAACAACTGAAAGTCAGATTGTTTCAAAACAATCGGCCACAAGACAAGCCTTCAAGAAGCGAGAACACAGACGGGTAAGCTGCGACTCTCGTTTGGATATAAAAAAATGTTGTTTACCTGCATTTAGATTAATACATGTAACTTGTATTGTGTGTTTAAGTTACCAGTATAAGATTATTTAATTTGCTTCAGAATGTGATTGTCTCAGTTCATCTGATTATTTAATTAGCCTTTTACATTTTATCAGTGAAAATGCATGCATGTACATGTACTGTATGTTGCACAAGTTATAACACCTGTTTTAATGAGAGTCAACCCACAATCAGTGAAGTCAAATCAGTCTTAGTTGAGCAAGTCGGAAACGGTATTTCTTACTCATCTCATTATCTCTAGCCGCTTTATCCTTCTACAGGGTCGCAGGCAAGCTGGAGCCTATCCCAGCTGACTACGGGCGAAAGGCGGGGTACACCCTGGACAAGTCGCCAGGTCATCACAGGGCTGACACATAGACACAGACAACCATTCACACTCACATTCACACCTACGGTCAATTTAGAGCCACCAGTTAACCTAACCTGCATGTCTTTGGACTGTGGGGGAAACCGGAGCACCCGGAGGAAACCCACGCGGACACGGGGAGAACATGCAAACTCCACACAGAAAGGCCCTCGCCGGCCCCGGGGCTCGAACCCAGGACCTTCTTGCTGTGAGGCGACAGCGCTAACCACTACACCACCGTGCCGCCCGTATTTCTTACTTTCACCATAAATTTTTATTTATATGACTTTGGTCTATAGCTGTTAGATTTCGGCGATAAATCGATTTTCATTGATTAATTCGAATTTACAGTTAAGGACGATGTGTGTTTTATGAAAATCGGTTTTCTCTCAGTTTTAACTTCAGCCACCGATGCTCCCCTCTGCACATGTGCAGAACGGACCATCGACACACACAAACAACATGGCAGCGATTGGGGGAAAGCCGCAACTTGTGCCCAAGAAAGGAGTAACTTCCTCCGTGATCTGGAAATGGTTCGGTTTAGCGGCGTCAGACGCAGACCAAACAAGTCCTCGTTGTAAGATGTGTTTGAAAACGGTTGCTTCCAAAGGAAGCAGCACGACAAATTTATTCCAACCCCTTAAATAGAAGCCTGCAGCGGAGCGGGAGAGTGCTGCTCCCAGCGGAATGAACACAGCCGCAGCACGAGCGCACCATCCACAACAAAGCAAGCAGCCGTCCCGGACACGTTTTCCAACTGTGTGCGTTATGATAAGAATGGGGCGGTGGAAGCAATCACAGATGCTATCGCGATGTTTATTGCAAAAGACATGGTGCCCATACATACAGTGGAAAAGCCGGGATTTTTTTCCCCTATTTTGTCCGTTTTATCGAAAAGGACACAATTTTATTTATTATTCATTTATATATTTTTTGAGGGGGCATTTATTTATTTATTTATTTAAGTTTTAGGGTGCATTGTATCAGTGCCAGTTTGAAACTAAGCTATGTTGGAGAAAGCTTTCTAAAAGTTAATGTATGTTCTCACTGTTTACAATGGCATGGTCTGCCATCTCATCTACAAGCTAGTTTCTTGGCTTCGTTTTGGTTTCTGGTTGCACTTTAACCCCAAAGGGGAAATTTAAGTCAAAACAAAATAAAGATAAAACTTGTTTTGAACCATTTCTTTGTCAGCTGTAGTTTGATTTTTAGTAGGGGGGAACAATCGATTAAAATCGAAAATCGGATTTTTTGTGAAAAAATCAGATTTATTTATTTATTTATTTATTTTTCGGCCATATCACCCAGCTCTAATAGCTGTCAAAGGCCTTGGCCTTAAAACCGGTTCCTGCTGTGACGTCACGCACTCAGGGCTGGCTGGCTCAGCGGGGCAGCTCGAATACCAACTTTGTGGTCAATTTTAACTCTCAAAATATATATATATATTTTTTTTTATTCCCATTTATGAAGCATACAAGAGTCAAGGATGGAGATCCTATCCACTCAGAAATTTATTTAAAAATAAAGGCTCTGCGTATCTGCTTTAAAAAGGTTTATTCTACCTTTTAAATGAATCTTCATATCAGACTACTTTTCAATATCTTGCTTAAGATTTTTAATTAATGGGAGAAAATTGTCTTTTTACAGCTGTAACTTATCTCCACTGATACAGCAACTGAGGTGTTTAATATTCCTTGTCTGGAATTTAAATTGTTTTCCAAATTAATTCTGGATATAACCTCATTCATTTTATAACTGGATAAATTAAACTTCTGTCATTTCAATTACAAATGGACTAGACATATTTACATTATTTATAAAGTAATAAATCATCAGCAAATAAACTGTTTGTATTGCTTCTTACCAACTGTAATGCCACTTGTTTGTTCTGTCTAATTTTTTCGGCTGAAGGTTAAACTGCTAATGTAGATATGGAGGGTGATTGAGGGTATCCTTGACCTGTGCCTCTACTTAAGGGAAAGGCTTCAGAAAGAATTCCAGTTGTATACTTGTGCCTTTGGAGATTTGGAGATTATCATATTTATAATTTTCACTGAGACGTCATAAACCTAGAGCACTTTTTAAACAGATAAAACTGTTCAAGTCTATCAACAGCTTTTTCTGCATCAACCACCATTCGTCTTCAATCCTTCTTATACTTCTTTGCATCCTTTATTCAAGATAAATGTTTTTTGTATCAGTTTTTAAATCTCTATTTTGTATAAATTCAGTTTGATTGTGATGGATAATATTTGGTAAAACCTGTGTGAGTCTGTTATAACTTTAGTCAATTATTATTATTATTATTATTATTATTATTATTTTTTTTTTTTTTTTAAATCACAGTTGATTAAACTAAAAGTTCTGAAGTCAGAAGGTCTATCACTGTCTCTGCCTGGCTTTGGTGTTACAGAAATAGTTCATAGGTACATTGTTTGTGGAAGCGTATGATTGTTTTTCACAGAATTTGCAACTTCTATCAACAAAGGGGTAGTGTTTGACCAAAAAGCTGAATAAAATTATATTGTTAGACCATCTAGTCCTTGAGCTTTCTTTCAAGGATATTTTTTAATATCAGATTTAATTTCTTTCCAGATAATGTTTTTATTGAGTTTTTCTTTTTGCTCTGATGATAAGCATTTCAAATTCAGTGATTTTAGAAAGAGGAGAGGGTCATATTCTTTTATTTCTGATGTAAAAAAAGTTTCTCATAATATTATTTAAATGCTTTTGTTAATGATCTGATTATTTCTGTACACTAAATCTAATGTTTTATGTTTCAGAGATATGGATTGTCTCTAGCACCTTCTTAACGATTGAGGTTAAATATTTAAATGAGTTATTGCAAAAAATGTAATGAAGTTACAGTTAGTTATGAAGTTAGACTTGGGTCGCAGGTCATTTGCTTTCTTAAATAAGGCATTTTCCAGTTAAGTTGTCCAGAATACCAATGTTTTTAGGGCTGATCTCGTGGGTCCCCCATTTACACTGGTCTGGATAAATAAATCAATGACTTTTAATATGCTTCAAAAATTCAGTATCCATAAAATAAATTAATTTATTTTCAGACTTTATTAATTGTGAATGAAAGTGTCAGATTTTGGGGAGTATTTCATGATGCTCATTTTCATGGTTTATTTCATGTCAGTTTTTTATGGCTTTCATAGCACCATTTAGATAGACAGACAGGTGGCAAGCAACATATTTAGAGTCACATTTAATTATTTATGATTTAATTATTTATAATCTTTCAAAAATAAATTTATTTATTCCCAATTCTAGTTCAGTATAATTTATTTTGTCACTTTTAACTGCAGATCTAATTACTGAAGCAATTCATTATATTGTTAAATATTTGAATAAAGTCAGAAAATTCCTCCATAATGGCACATTCAGTGTCAATAAATGGCTTATGTTTGTGGTTTATTACACACAGCTTATTTTTATATGAAAAGAGTGGCATAAAGTTAACAGAAAAGATAATCTCATCTCATTATCTGTAGCCGCTTTATCCTTCTACAGGGTCGCAAGCAAGCTGGAGCCTATCCCAGCTGACTACGGGCGAAAGGCGGGGTACACCCTGAACAAGTCGCCAGGTCATCACAGGGCTGACACATAGACACAGACAACCATTCACACTCACATTCACACCTACGGTCAATTTAGAGTCACCAGTTAACCTAACCTGCATGTCTTTGGACTGTGGGGGAAACCGGAGCACCCGGAGGAAACCCACGCGGACACGGGGAGAACATGCAAACTCCACACAGAAAGGCCCTCGTCGGCCACGGGGATCGAACCCGGACCTTCTTGCTGTGAGGCAACAGTGCTAACCACTACACCACCGTGCCACCCAGAAAAGATAATTAAAACATTAATTGCGATCATTTACTTTCACTATTCATTTCATTTAGTGACAGTCCTTCATTAAACGATGTACTGCATGGTGTATGCGCTACAAGTCCATAACCACAAACTATCATGTATGAGCTGTATAACTTACAGAAAGGTGGTTTAGCCATGCTTCTCCTTCTTCTGTCTTTTGTCGGTGATGAAGATTCAGCCATTTTCTTCCTCCTGTGTTTTGAACCTTTTCAGTCAGAAATCACATCATTCAGTTCACACATGTAACAGTATGAGGTGTTACTGATTAGTCTGTTTGACTCCACAGGCCTGTCTGCAGTGTTAAACCTCAGCAATGACACTGGAAGCATTTAGACTGTGATATAAAACACACGTAAACATTCTCATCTTCATTAGATTGTAATAAACACAGGATTTCACTGATCATTCTCACAGCTCTCAGCTCAGGAACTGGATCATTCACAGTTTCTCACTCACTGATATGTTTCTATAAGTGTTTATGTTTCACCCAGTGATCACCTCTGGACTTCTCTCTCTCTCACACACACACACACACACACACACACACAGTATAAAGTATAATTGTATTTCAGTGTTCATGCTGGAATCAGTTTAGTTTTGAGCAGTTAATAAAACAGCAACCTTTAAACCTGTTTTTCAGCTTTGTTGTCTCGGTTGATCACTGATCATTAAAGACAGTTTTTAAACTAAACTCAGTAAAAACACTTATCAGCTTGTATTTCAGTGTCAGTGTTTCAGCAGTGTGTTAGAGACTCTGTCTCTGTCTGACATTGTTAACATGTACAGTTTATCCTGATAAATCACACACTGACAAAACCTCTGAACTATAAAACATTCACTGAAGAACATACCTTTATTTTACTCGCCTCTTTTCAGGGAGTGAGAATTGTCTGTGTTTATATTTCAGAGTCGGTGAAAATCCTGCAGTTCATTTCAGAAATTAATGTGAAAATAAGGGTTTCTTCTCGATGTGAGCTGTAACTGCTTTCACTTTGACTTTAATCACTTCCTTGTTCCCTTTGTAGGGGTTGATAAAGGGGCGGTTCCTCATATGATCACAGTGCAGTTTGTCTCCACCTCCCTGACTTCACCTCTGCTCATGTGGATTTATACAGTCATTCAAACTGCACATGAAATAACAATAATGTGGTTTATTTCTCCTGCAGATTATCGTGATTATCGGAGAAGATCGTGGGCCACCGGTGGTGTAGTGGTTAGCGCTGTCGTCTCACAGCAAGAAGGTCCTGGGTTCGAGCCCCGTGGCCGGCGAGGGCCTTTCTGTGCGGAGTTTGCATGTTCTCCCGTGTCCGCGTGGGTTCCCTCCGGGTGCTCCGGTTTCCCCCACAGTCCAAAGACATGCAGGTTAGGTTAACTGGTGACTCTAAATTGACTGTGAATGGTTGTCTGTGTCTATGTGTCAGCCCTGTGATGACCTGGCGACTTGTCCAGGGTGTACCCCGCCTTTCGCCCGTAGTCAGCTGGGATAGGCTCCTGCGACCCTGTAGAACAGGATAAAGCGGCTAGAGATAATGAGATGAGATCGTGGGCCACGTCATTTCATCTTTGTCCCAGCAGATGGCAGCATTTGGCACAAATAGAGACTTAATTCATTCATGATCACATGCTGCAATTATTTTATTCCTGATTAACACTTATTTTTAGTCATGCTGTATTTTTAAGGAACATTTTTAGTTCTAAATAAAACAAGAATAATGTTTGTATTTTTGTTGAAAGGAGAAACTCATGTTTGTTCAGTTTTATCCACACAGATATTAGCAGCTGCTTTTAACAAATTTTATTGATCATTTTAATATCAGTGTGAACTGTAAATGATCTTTATTAATATTTGAATTGTAATGAAGTTCCACAATCATACAATTAAATGAAATGTGTGATTGTCAGTTATGTATCTGTTTTTTTAAAGCTTATTTTATATCTGTACTTGAAAAAAACCCCAAAGAGAATCTTCACTTTGAAGTTTCAGTACAGATGGATTATGATCCATCCATCCATTATCCGTAACCGCTTATCCTGTCCTACAGGGTCGCAGGCAAGCTGGAGCCTATCCCAGCTGACCATGGGTGAGAGGCAGGGTACACCCTGGACAAGTCGCCAGGTCATCACAGGGCTGACACATAGACACAGACAACCATTCACACTCACATTCACACCTACGGTCAATTTAGAGCCACCAGTTAGCCTAACCTGCATGTCTTTGGACTGTGGGGGAAACCGGAGCACCCGGAGGAAACCTACACAGACACGGGGAGAACACGCAAACTCCGCACAGAACCCCCCCCAGCAGCCACTGGGCTCGAACCCAGGACCTTCTTGCTGTGAGGTGATAGTCCTAACCACTACACCACTGTCGCCCCTGGATAATGATCCAAGTATTAAAACTAATCCTTTCATTTATAAGCATTTCAGTCTGTCCAATTATTTTTGAGCCTGTTCAAATGGAGCAAATGTGTAAAAATGTCTTTAATTCCTAAATGTTTGTGATATTTTTGTTAAAATCCTTGAATTAAAGGTGATATGTGGAAGAATTTTCTGCTTCGTTTTTATTTCGCTGAGATTTCTGAAACATTACAGAGAAATAAACATTGTACTATCATATCACCCTGTGACTTTAAACAAATAAATGTATTTGATCTGATTTGTGAGGATTCTGTTCGGGCTGATTTTCATTTCTGGATCAAATCCACACCGGAAGTTCGACCTCGACGCTTCCGCAGTGTGAAGCTTTTATACTTCTTGTAAGTTGGGTGTCTCCTCTAGGGGGCGCTGTCACATGAAATACACCACTATTTACTGATTTATTTTTTTTTTTAAATTGAGGCAGGAAATGTACAATAATATATGGCAAGCGCAAAAAGAGCACACAATGTTAACTGAACAAAAATAAAAATAAAACACAACTAAGGGGTCATTTCTAACAAGTTTAAGACTAATAATATTCAGTAATTTCTGGGTCCGTGTATGTTTTGGTCATTGGATTTTCCCTTTAGGAATGGGTATTAAAAAACAAAAAATGACTGGTTTATTTGATTTTCGTTTTGAAACACAAAAACAAAAATTGAATTACACTGCATTTTTCTTTTATTTTCATGTTTTATTTCACATTACAAAAATAAATTCACTAGTCAACAGGAACGAAAAAATGGACCAAAAATAACCATTTTTTAATATTATCGCACCGGAAGCTGCCATTTAGGCTAAAGCGCGAATGAGAAAAATGTCTCTGGAGCCCTACTCAGAAATGATTTTAGACATGGCAAAACAAGGCCTGTCATCTTCTGAAATCTCTGCGCGCATTTCAGAGGTAAGCGGGGGCGGGAGAGGATTTTCAGCTAGAAATGTGAGAAGATTCTGTGCTGAAAACGGCGTAAACTTGATGAGATTGCCCGAGGAACATCTGGAGTTGGAGGTGGTAAAAGCCATTACCGAGGTAAGAAAACTGACCTTTTCTTCTTTGATATGTGTGTGCGTGTGCAAAGAAGCAAGTTTATTCCACATTTATCACAATAGGCTAATAGAGTAAACAGATTCCGTAAAACACTTGCAAATTCCATTACACAATCACTCCACCCCCATGCTTACTCCCAATAACTAAAACATATCGGCATGATTTTGGAATGTTAAAATTGTGTTTGTTATTTTCTAGACAGGACCAACATTTGGCAGAAGGATGATGAAGGGATACCTCGCCATGAAAGGGGTACATGCTGCAGAGACACGAATAGGATCAGTGCTCAGAACTATGCACCAACCTTACAATGAAGCAAGACGCCAGGTAGGCTATACTATAAATGTCAAATTCAAGATGATTCAGGTAGCGGCGTGTAACTTAACTTATCTGCTACCTCATAACCATCACAATGACAAACACATGCATTTGCTTTCAACGAAGCTGTTGAGAAATCAATTCATGGATTAGCGGATTATTATAGGCTAGCCTACGCTACGTGGTGTTATGATGTGCATATGTAAACAGAGAGGTTGGTGTAAACAAGGATCAGTGGTTAAGGGCACGTCTCTGGCGGTAGTACAATAACAAATGCTTTACTTTGAAAATAGAAACAGGTTGTGCTGTCTTCTGTTAGTGTAGCGTTTAGAATGTATTATTTTCCTAGTAGCCTACTTCTGATGAAGAGCGCCAGTCACCCACCCACATCCAGAGCCGTATACGGCTCTGCCCACATCAGGGTGCTAGTGCCACCTATTGGTGTCGAAAAGTAGCAGTACTACACTAACCCACATACAAGCATCCCAACAACAGCAATAAGGCAATCTAAGGGATAGGCCAAAAGAAAGTAATTAGATTCAATTATGGGAATAATATTGTAGGCTACTCCTGAAGTGTCAAAGGTACCATATTATCAGCCCATTAAAAGTAGGCCTTTGTTATTGAGGAGGATAGCGTTGTAGCCTACGTTGTGTTTTGTGGAATTGTCAAATTATTTTTGTGTCTTCTTTTAGGGTGCCCGCAACCTCAACCCCATACCATACCAGGCAGACTACATGGGACAGAAGGTTCATCTGGACCAGAATGAAAAGTTAGTGATGTTTGGGGTCACACATGTTGTAGCCATTGATGGCTTCAGCAAAAAGGTTGTTGGTCATTCCACAATGCCCATAAAAAAACAACCTTGCCATCTATGAAGATGTTTTCAGGTAACAGCCTGTAATTTGTGGACATTTAAACAGTATTCTGTCATTTATGCAAGACAGCGGATGCTGGCCAATGTATTAATATGGTATCAAGATTGTGATATGCACTATGTGAATTTGGACGTCCTACTTGAAAGGAAAGGCTGCATAGTCCCATGTAACTGGCAGACTCTTATACTGTCATTGAAATAGTATCTTACATACGCGAGTGTGACAAAATGCTGACAGCTTAACAGTTACTTTATGACTGAATCATTAAATTTTACAGGGAATAACTGATTTGGAATGGTTAAATTTGAAAAGCTTTGCTCAAATTAAAACCCAGTTTTTCATCCAATAGGCCTGCAGTACTTGCCAATGGGATGTGGGACCAGGTGCGCCTCGATCATGGAAAGGAATTTTATTTGACACTCTTCATTCAGGAGCTGCTGTCATCTCATCGCTATAATCAGGAGACAAGACCTTACATACAAACTCCATCCACAAGGGTATAGTTCAGTAGTTTCTATGGTGGCTTCACTAACACACACCGTCTATGCCTGTTGGAGCTATTTATTTGTTAATATTTAGTGTTGTTTAGTATTTAGATACTATAGTTTGTTTCAGCAGCATGCTGTCTTCTTTTTTCAGAATTGCTATGCTTTCCAACTTTTATGATAAGCAGAACACTTTTCTAGCAAGTCTGCAGATTTGGTAGAGTTACTGGGAATTCTGCAAAATGGACTGTAAAATACATTTTCATTTGACCATTGGAATAAATTAATAACACATTTTTGCCTCACATTCAGAATCACATAGTTGAACGAATCTGGCCGGAGATCAATAATCGTGTCAACTACCCCCTGAAGACAGCCCTTCTGCAGTTGGTGGACCAGGAAGTACTAGACATGGATGACAGCCTTGTCCGATACTGTGTGTCCTGCCTGACTGGTCAGACTGCCAGATTGGTCTTACAAGAGTGGTAGAGTCTTGGAATGCTCATCGAATTCCAGGTGAAATAATCAGTATTGCAAATATTAAAATAATTACAACAGACACACATCAGTCTCAAGGTCAACAGTATGTTCTTTATTTTACAGGTAAAGGTATACCAAACGACTTGGCTGGCAGTGGGTGTCCCAAAAAATTCTCACAGGAGCTGTTGCCTCACTCAGTTGAAGCAGCAGAACTCTACAGACAACAGCTGGGATCCTCACTGACACCACAATCTACCTTTGGAGTAGATCCATTTTTAACAGAACAAGAAAAAGTACTGGCTAAGAGTCAGTTTGCAGACAAATATCCTGACATTTCTGAACTGCTCTCTAGAGCAGTCAACAATGATTTCGCGCCATACAAAGAGGCACTTCTCTTTCTTATAGCCACAACTCGGCGCAATGTGTAAACATACAATTTGTTGTTAGAACTCGACGAATGTAAATGAGTAGAATTGGTGGCAGTGGGCGTTTGAACAATTTTTCATCATTAAAAAAACAAAACTCAATTACCTGCCTGTTTTTGAGTAAATAAATGAATATTATTCCTCTTCAAAAAGAGACCTTAGCACAGAAAAAGCCTCTGACAGGCCATTGACTTCAAACATGCTGTTTCCTTCAACACTTCCCCTACATTTTGCACAGGTGTCTGAGTGCTCCAGCTACTGCTCCATGCAAGTTTTGCAGCCAATGATGTTTTGGCAACACTGTGTGAAGAGCGGCTCTGTCATGAACTCTAAAACACAAAATGAGAAAAACTAATCAATTTCTGCAAGTGTGTCCCCAGTAAAATGTTCTTAGTGTATTGGATGAGCGTTATGTTACACAACATTGTTAATTATAAAATTATGTTGTTAATTATAAAAATGTAAAAAAAAAAGTGGCTGGCACACAGCTGACCTTAGTTAGATAATGTAAAAAAAAGTGTTTATTTGTAAATCTTAAATTGTGGCACACACCATATAGAATAGATCCATTGGGTACTTACTCAAGCAAATAACACAGGAGAACCCCTGCTTAATGGTTTGTAGCTGTGAACGAGTCAGGGTCACTTTTTGAGCTGCAGCCAGACTGGTGAGCTCCCTGATTGTTGAAGTGACATCCGGGAGACTCTGAGATGCAAGGACTAAGTCTTCGATTTTCTCTGTGACCTCTGCAATGCTTCCAACATCTTCATCTTTTCGGCTGTTACACAGAGGATAAAACGAAACACCCAGGTTAGATATGTACTGGATGTGGTGAGCAGGATTGGTGGTGGTGGGGTTGAAGCTTAACCTTTGGTTTGAAGGTTTAGAAAAGAGACTAAAAAATAATAAGTATTTGATTTATAAAAGTAGCTTTGCCAGGTCAGATCTGCAATTTAGGAAATGTATTTATTAGGAAAAATACACAAAACAGTAAAATTGGTAAGGGGTGAAAAATTCCATTCCTAAATATGAGGTCGATAGGCTTTCATACTTTAAGGGGGAGTTGGTTCCTTAGTGGCAGACAGGGTATTAGGGAATGCTAACCCTATGTATGGTGTAGCCTATACAGAGGTGGCAATGGCAAAATTGTCTGAAAAGTCATGTAATGATAAGTCTAACAGAAAAAAAACAAAGCAACAAGAAAGGAACACATTTCAGTGTAAATTAGATGACCTTACCTCATTCTCCTTCTTTTGGTGCCCTGCAGCTCTCTAAAGTCCTTTTCTGGAACAGCAAGAACCTTTCTTGCGTTTTGTTTCCAGTAAGGCAACCCTTGGAGTAGGAGTGGAAACCAGGAAAAAACATTTCAACTGAAGTGGTTCACTCATTCGTAATCAGAAGCATATACTCATGACAGAGAAACACAATTTTTTGTATTTATGTTACCCACCTGTTGTTCCCTCTGACTCCACAATGGCGTTGCCCTGTGCATCAGTCAATATTAAAGGCTCATGACTTCCAATGGCATCCTGTACTTTTGTGGTAATCCCCTGAAGAGAAGCCTCGCACTCTAAAAACCTCACCACCACCATTCTGCTAGGATTCAGCTTCCCACCAACCACCTCAGCAAGGAACACTGACCTGGAAGAATATCATTTTTTTCTCACTGGAGGAACAGCACAAGAGGGCCAAGCAGGGACAAATGACAAGTAACAGACGATCCAATGAAGATTTAGGGGAAACACAGGGTTTAAATACACAGGGAGAAGAGGGGTAATCAAAACAGGTGAGACACACAGAGGGGAGACACAGACTTCAAAATAAAACACAAACCAAATTCCCACTAAAGGAACATGCCAGACCCCATGACAAGACAGGGAATGACATCACACAAGACACGAACGGGAGACACATGAACACAAACCATGACACCTAGCAATGCTTAATGGTCTTATGTAAGATATTGTGGAGTAAATATTAATATTGTGTATAGCAAATATTGTGGAGTAACAATTTCAATATTTGCTATGAAATGTATTAGTAGAAGTATAGAAGCAAATTAAAATGCTCAGTAGCCTACTTAAATAAAATTATTTAGCCTAGTTGACTACTTTCCACTACTTTGTATATCAACAATAACTAGATAATAGAGTCTACAAACGACTCAAAGAATGGCTAATGGTGCTTGTGTGCAACAAAATCTGTTATATACAGTATGTTATTTATGGTTTCATACGTAACTTAATGTTACCTTTGAAATAATTTGGAAGTGGCTCTGGGGAGGGCTGAGGCACCCCGCAATGAGCCACTGGTGACTGTACTCGAAGGTCGTGTGAAGGCAAAGTGTTGCCCCGTTGTGGTTGACCCTGAGACAACATCGTCCTCGCCGTGCACTTCATAATGCCCCCTTGGGCTCAGGTCGAATGAGCTGAATGTGCCAGATATCTCTCCAGCAAATATAGCCACGTTGGAGTCATCTGTTAGATACAGACTGTGACTTGAGACCTAAGAAATACACAAGTCAATTAACATTAACCAGCTAAGCCTAATATTAGTGTTATTATAACGTTTTAAAAATGTGATCTATTGTTACTATGAGGATAGTCCTCCAAACTAACTGTCCAAATTACATTAATTCTAAATTTGAAGTAAAAAAAAAAAAACTTGAGCTAGCATGAAGCACACAGTAAGTTAGGCTAGTAGCCTACGTTAGCTCCGTTTTTTTTTTTTTACCTACCTGAAAGATCCGACTTAATTTTTCGGTAGTCATGTCCTCATCGCGAAGACAAACTCTCTTGTCCTTTCTGAACACAACGTACTGGTCCATGTTCCTCCTTGAAGTCTCTGTGGCTGTCATCATCGTCATGAGGCTATCACTCTCCTTCAGTCCTGGATGATGCGCTTTTCTTCTACTGTCTATGATGGGCTCTTGCTGGCTTCCGGTGTGATAATATTAAAAAATGGTTATTTTTGGTCCGTTTTTTTGTTCCTGTTGACTAGTGAATTTATTTTTGTAATGTGAAATAAAACATGAAAATAAAAGAAAAATGCAGTGTAATTCAATTTTTGTTTTTGTGTTTCAAAACGAAAATCAAATAAACCAGTCGTTTTTTGTTTTTTAATACCCATTCCTAAAGGGAAAATCCAATGACCAAAACATACACGGACCCTGCTGGGACCCTTTGCTCGATTACCAACAGCAGCTCGATTTGGACGTGCATGTAAACGTAGTCAATGATGAGACCATCTATGATCTTCACCAGATCATCATCGATTGGTGGGCTTGTTTTCTCACTTGTGGCAAACTCCTCGGCGAGGTCCTGGAACTCGCTTGAGGCAGAATTTTTCTCTTTCTGTTGATCTTTATCTTGAGAAAGAAATTTTTCTAAGTCACCAGCAAGATCTGCGTTAGAGATATTCCCGCCAGATTCCTCCTCCTCATCACTTCAGAAGTCTTCATTATAAGCGTAGTTTTCGATGGCAGTCGCAACAAACTGTTCTACACGTTGTTTCAGATCAGTTTTCATCTCAAGTAATAAATATATGTAGTGAATAGGAATTCACAAGTCTTATTCAGATTCAGAATCTGATTCCGTTTGGAGCATCCATACAGCAGAATAGTACGCCACTCATTGAATATTCTTCGAAGCAAAGCTAGATCGAAGATTATGAACATAGTGTTTCCCAAAATTCATACGACTGTGGATCATTTGTAGGGAAACTATCACTTACTTTCCCCCTTTTTTTTCTTAGGGAACTAACACTTACTTCCATTTTCTATTACCAATTTTAATGACATTGTCGGTAGGGAAACTATCACTTACTTTCCCTTCTTAGTGAATCTTTTAAGGGAACTATCACTTACTTCCCTAAATTTCCTCGTTACACCAACTGAGGTATGAAAGTTCTCGTGAAGTTATACGAGTCCATGTGACTAACATTAATAAAACAACTCCCAAAACATAAAGAAGTCGTAAATTCCTAAAAGAAAAAAATCATAGAAACTATAAGAAAAGGAATATAATATATCCATAAATATCAATTACCTGTATAAAACCGAATTTAATTAAAAAAAAAAAACAGCTCTAGAAGGAAGACCACAAGACAGCTCCGAACTCCACAGCGTCCAGCGTTGTACCGGCGGCGCGCGTGTGCGTCTCAGGTTAACCGGAAGTACGTCACTGTGATTTGGTAGAATTCGTGTTATCTACATTGTTATGGGGGCCAAGATGGTGCTGTAAACAGTCGTGTTTTCGAGTGCAGCTATCAAGTTGAATTTTAATATGTAAAGACTGCTTTTGCACGGCGTGCAACTTTTCTTTGTGACACAGCACTGAGTTATCTTCGTTATTTTGGTATCTTATTTAACTTCAGGGGCGTGTTTAGCCTATTTTTGGGGGTGCTCAAGCACCCCCAAAAACGAGCTCAGCACCCCCTAGCTCAGCACCCTCAAAAACACTGCTTTTGGATGTAATTTTCAGAAATAAGTGCCCTTGCGCACTGCTCAATGAATGTGTGCGCGGGCGTGTGTGTTCTTGAATTCACCTGTTACGTGATAGTTCTATGAGCAGTAAAATACCTCTCCTCCTTGCGCCCCCTCTGATTGGGTTGCCTGTCCGCGCTAGTGCTTGCTACGACATGGTGTTTTTTTTTAACTGGATTCCACGCCGATGAGGAACTCGAAGTAGCACCTGAGTATGACTGGCATACACTGGCGGCTCGTTAATAGGGGCGATTTGGGCGACGCACTCCCAAACAGGGAGGGAGATTTTTTTTTTTAATCTACTCCTACTACCAACAGTAATGTCATTGTCCAATCAGGCTAAGGTCGCGCCTGGTGTAGCCACGCCCTTTGGGGCGATTTCTGTCAGGTTCAGATTTGCCCCAAAATCTCCCATTGACACTAATGGTACGTACATTTTTTTTTTTTCGAAAATCCCGCTCCCAATGCATTTTCTATTAGGTTTCATGTGCTCACACAAGCAGCGTGCTTACGTCATACGCCTGTTGCGCCGCGCAAGTGTTGCCAGATTGGTTTTAAGTGCATTTTGGCGGGTTTTGAACATAATTTTGGGCTGGAAAACGCAACTTGCACGGGAAATGTGTGAACATTCTATGAAGAAGATGGCGGCGAGTGTTGAGTGCAACAATACGATAGCGTCTCTGAAAGAAGTTCCCTTTAGTCGTCGTACCAATGAGGAGAAAACGGCAATCAAACAGCTAGGACCTCCTAGACCGAATTTAAACATCAAGAAAGTGTCTACGAAGGGGGAGAAGACCTGCTCAAGAGGTTTTAACAAGAACTGGTGCCACCGGAAAACTTGGCTGGCTGGCTGGCTGGGATGTAGTCAATGCTCGTTTTTGCTACCCTTGCGTTCTCTTCCACCCTGGAAGTAGCACAGCAGACGGTACAGTGATATCTGATATTTGAATTTACTAGGCAAAAGTTTGTGTGTGTGTGTGTGTGTGTGTGTGTGTGTGTGTGTGTGTGTGTGTTTTTTACCAATGGCAGTTTAACATTGCCATGCTTGGAATATTTCAGTAGCCTCAAGTTCTCTCTGACTTGGTGTAAATTAAGTATATTTTCAGTTTTTATATATTGTACAGTATGTGTTCATTGGAGCCAGCAGCACGTTACCTTTTTTCCAACTTGTTAAGCCAAGTTGCACTGACTACAAAACCTTGTGTAACCTTGTGTGTGTATATAGCTAAATAACTAAAGCCTTTTGTGTTCATTGACATGCTTGTAATACTTTAAATTTCCTTTTAAGGCATGGCTTTCTGGAGGAGTTACCTTTTTTCCAACTTGTTAAGCCAAGTTGCACTGACTACAAAACCTTGTGTAACCTTGTGTGTGTATATAGCTAAATAACTAAAGCCTTTTGTGTTCATTGACATGCTTGTAATACTTTAAATTTCCTTTTAAGGCATGGCTTTCTGGAGGAGTTCTTGGGAAAAAAAAACTGCAGAATTTATTTAGACTTATTTGTTGTTAAAATGGTGCAATTCCATATTAAAAAATACACATAATTAAGCTGCACATGTTTGTTTGATGGTTGTGCTTTTCATCTTTTTCAAAACTTAAATAAACACTTGTTTTGGATTTATATCCTGCCACTTTAATTGCATTCTTTAGAATTGAAGAAATTAGAATATGTTTATAATTAAGACTTTGTGTCTACTTATTATAGAATACTGGAATAATATGAGAAAATAAATGAGTAATGTAATATTAATTGATTGTGATGCCAAATGTTTTGCTTTGAAGGCTTCACAATGAATCTTCCTTAGTTTTAGCCTGGCAAGCCAGACTAAATGTGAATATTTGCCACTCGTAGGCAAAAATATTTTTGGCCGCTAGGCGGGTGGGTCTAGTTTACTAGGCTACCCTAGTTTGCCACCTTTAACTTGTTTAGTGTTGCCACCTAGTGGAGAGAAGAGATATTGTCTATATTGATATCTGAATTTACCAGGCAAAAACAAGTTCGGCCAATTGATTTGCTACCTAGGTCAATTTACTTCAGTCCTGTGGACATTTACGGTCCGTGTAGACATAACGGGGGAAAATTGCCCCCCCTGAAAAAAAATTCAGGAGCCGCCACTTCTGGCATAGCGAGATGTGAAGGTACGGACTGGAGTTACAATTGTTAAACACAACACAATAATATGCATAATGCAATACACTGAGTGCAGAATTATTAGGCAAGTGAGTATTTTGACGACAACATCCTTTTAATGCATGTTGTCCCACTCCAAGCTGTTTAGGCTTGAAAGCCTACTACCAATTAAGTATATCAGGTGCTGTGCATCTGTGTAATGAGAGGGGGTGTGGTCTAATGACATCAACACCCTATATCAGGTGTGCATAATTATTAGGCAACCTCTTTTCCTCTGGCAAAATGGGTCAGAAGAGAGATCTGACAGACTTTGAAAAGTATAAAATTGTGAGATGTCTTGCAGACGGATGCAGCACTCTTGAAATTGCGAAGATGTTGAAACGTGATCACTGAACAATCAAGCGTTTCATTGCAAATAGTCAACAGGGTCGAAAGAAGCGTGTGGGGAAAAAAAAGGCGCAAAATAACTGCACATGATCTGCAGAAAATCAAGCGTGAAGCTAACAAGCAGCCATTAGCATCCAGTTCTGCCATATTCCAGAGTTGCAACATTCCTGGAGTGTCAAAGAGTACAAGGTGTGCAATACTGAGGGACATGGCCAAGGTAAGGAAGGCTGAAAAACGACCACCACTGAGTAAGGCACACAAGATAAAACGTCAAGACTGGGCCAAGAAATATCTTAAGACTGATTTTTCTAAGGTGCTGTGGTCTGATGAGATGAGAGTGACTCTTGATGGGCCAGATGAATGGGCCTGTGGCTGGATCAGTAATGGGCACAGAGCTCCACTCCGACTCGGACGCCAGCAAGGTGGAGGTGGAGTACTGCTATGGGCTGGTATCATCAAAGACGAGCTTGTTGGACCTTTTCGAGTTGAGGATGGACTCAAACTCAACTCCCAGACCTACTGCCAGCTGCGTTCATGTGCTATGGGAATTATGGTAAATACCAAACGCCGACATGGAAAGCACACATGAACGCCCCCTCTTGTGGTATTTTCCACTGGGCAACTCGTAGAAAATTTTGATACACGAGTTGCCGAGATGAGATGAACTTTAACCTTTTCAACATGGCGGCGAGCGGTACAAGACTAGCTTATGAACCAAGAAAGAAGTGGTTTTCACCTACGGAAAGCTGACTCTCACCTTTTAAACGAGTCATGTTATGGATATTATATTATTATAATACGTATATTATAGCCTAATACAAAATATTCTGTGGCTGTCCAAAGAACGCCAAGAATGATCTAGATACTGGCTACAGCCAAATTTCCAAAAACTGCGTGGCATTCAATGTGTTAAGAAAATCTCTACTTGTCATGATCAGGAAATATTCAGCATTTTTTGACTTTTGATAACTCATATTCCTGCTGCAGCTGATGAACAAGGCAATCTATAATTGTTTTAGCCAAATAACAGGCCTGATTCTGAATCTGGTCCACCATCTTTAATTTGTCAACAACAACAAAAGCATGTGAACACAACACACTGGTAAATACCACTTCCCAACTGGAAAATATCATCTTCCCATAGCACATGAACGTAGCATAATGGTACGTACGTTTTTTTTTTTTTTCGAAAATCCCGCTCCCAATGCATTTTCTATTAGGTTTTATGTGCTCGCACAAGCAGCGTGCTTACGTCATACGCCTGTTGCGCCACGCAAGTGTTGCCAGATTGGTTTTTAGTGCATTTTGGCAGGTTTTGAACATAATTTTGGGCTGGAAAACGCAACTTCCGCGGGAAATGTGTGAACATTCTATGAAGAAGATGGCGGCGAGTGTTGAGTGCAACAATACGATAGCGTCTCTGAAAGAAGTTCCCTTTAGTCGTCATACCAATGAGGAGAAAACGGCAATCAAACAGCTAGGACCTCCTAGACCGAAGTTAAACATCAAGAAAGTGTCTACGAAGGGGGAGAAGACCTACTCAAGAGGTTTTAACAAGAACTGGTGCCACCGGAAAACTTGGCTGGCTGGGATGTAGTCAATGCTCGTTTTTGCTACCCTTGCGTTCTCTTCCACCCTGGAAGTAGCACAGCAGACGGTACAGTGATATCTGATATTTGAATTTACTAGGCAAAAGTTGTTTGTGTGTGTGTTACCAATGGCAGTTTAACATTGCCATGTTTTTGTTTTACCAATGGCAGTTTAACATTGCCATGCTTGGAATATTTCAGTAGCCTCAAGTTCTCTCTGACTTGGTGTAAATTAAGCATATTTTCAGTTTTTATATATTGTACAGTATGTGTTCATTGGAGCCAGCAGCACGTTACCTTTATTCCAACTTGTTAAGCCAAGTTGCACTGACTACAAAACCTTGTGTAACCTTGTGTGTATATAGCTAAATAACTAAAGCCTTTTGTGTTCATTGACATGCTTGTAATACTTTTAAATTAACTTTTAAGGCATGGCTTTCTGGAGGAGTTCTTGGGGAAAAAAAAACTGCAGAATTTATTTAGAATTATTTGTTGTTAAAATGGTGCAATTCCATATTAAAAACAAAAACATAATTAAGCTGCACATGTTTGTTTGATGGTTATGCTTTTCATCTTTTTCAAAACTTAAATAAACACTTGTTTTGGATTTATATCCTGCCACTTTAATTGCATTCTTTAGAATTGAAGAAATTAGAATATGTTTATAATTAAGACTTTGTGTCTACTTATTATAGAATACTGGAATAATATGAGAAAATAAATGAGTAATGTAATATTAATTGATTGTGATGCCAAATGTTTTGCTTTGAAGGCTTCACAATGAATCTTCCTTAGTTTTAGCCTGGCAAGCCAGACTAAATGTGAATATTTGCCACTCGTAGGCAAAAATATTTTTGGCCGCTAGGCGGGTGGGTCTAGTTTACTAGGCTACCCTAGTTTGCCACCTTTAACTTGTTTAGTGTTGCCACCTAGTGGAGAGAAGAGATATTGTCTATATTGATATCTGAATTTACCAGGCAAAAACAAGTTCGGCCAATTGATTTGCTACCTAGGTCAATTTACTTCAGTCCTGTGGACATTTACGGTCCGTGTAGACATAACGGGGGAAAATTGCCCCCCCTGAAAAAAAATTCAGGAGCCGCCACTGCTGGCATAGCGAGATGTGAAGGTACGGACTGGAGTTACAATTGTTAAACACAACACAATAATATGCATAATGCAATATTGATGTTCCCTGGTCTATGAACAGAATGATAAAAACGACATTTATCATCCATATCGAGATACTTTGTGGTTGTAAATGTGTAGATATCATTGTTTATTGGGTCAGCTTCTGTTAAAACATTGTATAAGTCTAGTCTTGTCTAGTCTAGTCTTCTTGTCTAGTTAAGTCTAGTCTAAATGCGGAATAAACTTGGAAACACTGTCGTTCAAGCCAGGTGCCTCTGTCAGCTCTGTGGGCTAAGCACCCCCAAAGATCAGATGCTAGAATCGCCCCTGTTTAACTTGTAAGGCGACTTTATCGAGTTATGTTGAACTCCGGTGGGAAGAGAAAAAGTACCGCGAAGAAAATGGAGGAGCTGTCGGTCGCAGGTGCTTCCAATGCACTAATTGATAACTGCCACGATTATTCTGCCCGTGATGACACCCCGAAATTTTCCGTAATAAGTGAAGAGGACTTTCCTTCTCTGCCTGTCACCCCAGAGAAACCTCCTGTAAAGAGAGGTAAAACTGAAATGGCCAACACTGATATTGTGTCTACTCTGTCAACGTTGATCAACGCCAGATCAGATGAGCTGAAGACTTTGGTCCAGAATAACACTGCTCAAATCACAGGTCTGAGGGGAGAAATGGAGACTGTCTGCAGGCAAATGAGTGAGGTGAAGGGGAAAGTTTCCCAACTCGAGCTCTCTCTTGAAGAAGAAAAGAAGCATGTTAACATGCTGGAATTGCGCATCACTGAGATGGAGAGATATTCGAGGCGCTGGAATTTAAAACTACACGGCGTGGCCGAGAGGGTGGAAGACAAAGGTGTACGGAAAGAGGTGATCCGCATTTG
Source organism: Neoarius graeffei (assembly GCF_027579695.1). Classification (NCBI taxonomy): domain Eukaryota; kingdom Metazoa; phylum Chordata; class Actinopteri; order Siluriformes; family Ariidae; genus Neoarius; species Neoarius graeffei. The sequence goes on from NC_083569.1 coordinate 78,945,236, forward strand.
CCAGGCGCTGCTGCCATCAGATGCTGAACGACTCCCAGATGTTATCGACACAGTGCACCGCGTCGGGGTGAAGAAACCGAACGCCACCAGAGGCATCATCATACAGTTCTCCTCCCGTGTACACAGAGCAGCCGTGTGGGCTGCAGCAAAGAATTCATCCTACCTCAAAGAGAACGGTCTGCGCTTCGCGGAAGATCTCTGCAAAGCCGATAGGGAATCGAGGATGAAGTTCTGGCCGCTTGTGAGTGAAGCACGCAAGGCTGGGAAAATCGCCTACTTTGTAGGTGGCCGTGCCTTCATTGAGAGACAGGAGAGATCTCTTCCAGGTTGATTTAAGGAGTATGGCAACTACAGTCCACCACACTTGTACCTTATGTTGCCCTTGACATTTGTGCTAGGTATTTTGCAAAAGTTTGATGGCTAAACTTAAGCTGTATTTACATTTCCTTTTACCATAATATGATGCTGCTCTCGTATCATTCCTTCATAGTTCTCAGGGTAAGAGCTGTGCGGTTAGCGCGTTTAAGTTCGTCTTTATAACACAAGTTTGTCGTTATCTGTAGTTTCTCTCAACGCCAGGGGTTTAAGGGATAACTTGAAACGAAAAGCTTTATTTTTATTTGGAAAACAATGCAAAACTGATTTCTGTTTTTTTCAGGAGACTCATACTGTTAATGATGTGCACTTTTGGAAATCTCAGTGGGGGAATGAGGCCTTTTTCTCACATGCCACACAACGTTCTGCTGGAGTTTGCACTCTTAAAAATAATTTTACAGGGGGTATATTACATACTGACTGTGATAAGAATGGTCACTATGTATGTCAGGTTGTGGACACTCACAACTCCAACTTTATTTTAATTAACATTTATGGATATAACTTAGTATCTGATAACAACACTTTGCTTACTATCGTGGAAAAGAAAATTTGTTATTGGCTGGCCAGATTTCCTAATGCTCATCTAATTATAGGGGGAGACTTTAATATTACTCTTGATGACACTATTGATAGGTGGCCACCAAGATACCAAACTAGTAGCAGTGCAGACTTAAAATCACTAATGCAAAGGTTTGATCTATTAGATGCTTGGAGAGAAAAGCACCCTCATGACAGAATTTTTACCTGGTGCAGTAAATCAAGGAGTAGACAATCTAGAATAGATTTTTGGTTAGTTTCAAGCAATCTTAAAGACTCTTTTTAAATATTAACATTCTCTCAACCCTGTTGACTGATCACAAGGCTATCCAAATTAACATTTCTTTACTTCCCTCTTCCACTAAATTTCACCAAAACTCATACTGGAAACTTAATAGCTCTATTTTGTGTCATGAAGCAGTAAAACTCAGGGTTAAGGAACTAATACGAATCTATTGGAATGAAGCCCAAGCTGAAAGAGTATATGGGAGTAAATGGGAACTTCTAAAGTTTGAAGTTGGGAAATTTTTTAGGAAATGTTGCAGTAATCTCGCTAAAGACAAACGACATGAGGAAGAAAAGGTGATTTCCAAGATAACTACATATCAAATGTTTAAACTGAGAAAATGCATCATTTAAAGAGAAAAATTAGGTGATTTTAAATTTCATGACAACAACACATCTCAAAAAAGTTGGGACAATGCCATGTTTCCCACTGTGAGACGTCCCCTTTTCTCTTTACAACAGTCTGTAAACGTCTGGGGACTGAGGAGACAAGTTGCTCAAGTTTAGGGATAGGAATGTTAACCCATTCTTGTCTAATGTAGGATTCTACTTGCTCAACTGTCTTAGGTCTTTTTTGTCGTATCTTCCATTTTATGATGTGCCAAATGTTTTCTATGGGTGAAAGATCTGCACTGCAGGCTGGCCAGTTCAGTACCCGGACCCTTCTTCTACGCAGCCATGATGCTGTAATTGATGCAGTATGTGGTTTGGCATTGTCATGTTGGAAAATGCAAGGTCTTCCCTGAAAGAGACGTCGTCTGGATGGGAGCATATGTTGTTCTAGAACCTGGATATACCTTTCAGCATTGATGGTGTCTTTCCAGATGTGTAAGCTGCCCATGCCACACGCACTAAGGCAACCCCATACCATCAGAGATGCAGGCTTCTGAACTGAGCGCTGATAACAACTTGGGTCGTTCTTCTCCTCTTTAGTCCAAATGACACGGCGTCCCTGATTTCCATAAAGAACTTCAAATTTTGATTCGTCTGACCACAGAACAGTTTTCCACTTTGCCACAGTCCATTTTAAATGAGCCTTGGCCCAGAGAAGACGTCTGCGCTTCTGGATCGTGTTTAGATACGGCTTCTTCTTTGAACTATAGAGTTTTAGCTGGCAACAGTGGATGGCACGGTGAATTGTGTTCACAGATAATGTTCTCTGGAAATATTCCTGAGCCCATTTTGTGATTTCCAATACAGAAGCATGCCTGTATGTGATGCAGTGCCGTCTAAGGGCCCGAAGATCACGGGCACCCAGTATGGTTTTCCGGCCTTGACCCTTACGCACAGAGATTCTTCCAGATTCTCTGAATCTTTTGATGATGATATGCACTGTAGATGATGATATGTTCAAACTCTTTGCAATTTTACACTGTCGAACTCCTTTCTGATATTGCTCCACTATTTGTCGGCGCAGAATTAGGGGGATTGGTGATCATCTTCCCATCTTTACTTCTGAGAGCCGCTGCCACTCCAAGATGCTCTTTTTATACCCAGTCATGTTAATGACCTATTGCCAATTGACCTAATGAGTTGCAATTTGGTCCTTCAGCTGTTCCTTTTTTGTACCTTTAACTTTTCCAGCCTCTTATTGCCCCTGTCCCAACTTTTTTGAGATGTGTTGCTGTCATGAAATTTCAAATGAGCCAATATTTGGCATGAAATTTCAAAATGTCTCACTTTCGACATTTGATATGTTGTCTATGTTCTATTGTGAATACAATATCAGTTTTTGAGATTTGTAAATTATTGCATTCCGTTTTTATTTACAATTTGTACTTTGTCCCAACTTTTTTGGAATCGGGGTTGTACCAGTCTAAAGCTGAAGGGGCTTTTGTAAGGTCCAGAAGGCAATGGATGGAGGAAGGTGAACAGAACTCGGCATATTTCTTCAGGTTAGAAAAGTCCCAGTCCAAAAATAATACCATTCGTCAACTAAGAATAGACAATGTAATATGTGATGATGCAAACCAGATTGCAAACTTCTGCTCCAACTTTTATAAAAATTTATACGGCTCCCAATATTGTGAAGACAGTACTGTCTCGTTTCTGGATTCTTTAACTGGTATTACTCCGATCAGTACTGCGGACCAAGAGTTCTGTAATTGTCCAATCACTTTAAAGGAAGTAATAGACTCAATTAGCAGCTTAAAGAACAACAAATCTCCTGGAGTGGATGGTCTTACATCTGAGTTTTACAAATCCTTCTCCAAGGAATTAGCTCCGTTTTTGTTACAAGTGTTTTGCGAAAGTATTACCAAAGGTGCTCTCCCTCCCACTCTAACACAGGGCCTCATAACCCTCATCCCTAAACCTAAGAAAGATATTTTACTTATTGATAATTGGCGTCCAATCAGTCTCCTCAACAATGATTACAAAGTTTTAGCTATTATTTTTGCTAAGCGCTTAAAAAATGTTTTGGATGATATTATAGATGAGACACAATCTGGATTTATGAGAAACAGGCATATTTCCAATAATATTCGACTTGTACTTGACATATTAGATTACCCAGAGTTAATTAATAATGAAAGTTTCATCCTCTTTTTGGATTTTTACAAAGCTTTTGATTCAGTTGAACACAAATTCATTTTTAAAGCACTTGACAAATTTGATTTTGGTGATTTTTTTTTTTTGCAGAACAATTAAAACATTGTACGCCAATGGGAGTAGCTCAATTAAACTAAAAAATGGTACATCTCCTAGATTTGAGTTAAAACGTGGGATACGTCAGGGATGTCCTATCAGTCCTTATTTATTTCTGCTTTCCACTCAACTATTAGCTAATCATATCAAAGCGAGTAATCTGAAAGGTATATCGGTCACAGATAGGGAAGTTATTATAAGCCAACTAGCTGACGACATGACCCTCTTTTTACAAGACTCCTCTCAAGTTTCTCTTGCTCTTGATTTAATTCAAATGTTTTCTAAAGCTTCGGGTCTTCATTTGAATGTAAATAAATGCGAACTAATGGCAGTCAAGAAATGTGAGTTACCTGCTATCTGCAATATTCCAATTAAAGAAAGAATCACATACCTAGGAATAATTGTTACAAAAAACCAAAAAGACAGGTGTGACTTGAACCTTATCTCAATTTTAGAAAGAACCAAAAAAAAACTTAATCAGTGGCTTCAAAGAGATCTTTCACTAAAAGGTAGAACTCTCTAAGGCGGAAGGTATATCCAGGCTTACCTATGCTGCCATTTCCTTAGATGTTCATAAAAAAGTTATCAAGGAGATCGATCAGTTGCTTTTTAATTTTGTTTGGAAGAATAAAACTCATTATATTAAAAAGTCTGTCTTAATGAATAATTATAGTAGTAGTGGCCTAAATTTTCTTGATTTTAGTACACTAAACAACACATTCAAGGTTAATTGGATTAAGCATTATTTAAAAGAACCTACCTCTGTTTGGAACATCATCTCAAGTCATATATTCTCTAATTTGGGTGGTCTGAAGTTTCTTCTACTTTGTAATTATAATATTGATCGTATACCTTTCTCTCTCTCAAACTTTCATAAGCAAACACTTTTGGCCTGGTCTCTTATTTATAAGCACAATTTTTCTCCTAATAGATATTTCATATGGAACAACAGGGATGTTTGTTACAAAAGGAGATCTCTGTTTTTTGACAGTTGGTTTAGGAATGGCATTGTACAGATCAATCAGCTTTTCAATAAGGAAGGGAATTTATTTAATTACCAAGAATTCCTTTCTCATTATAAGATCCCTGTGACCCCTAAAGATTTTGCGGTCGTCTTTGACGCCATTCCATCTGGTGTAATTATGCTCTTCAAGGGTTACACCACTCCACCTTCCACTGTGGCTCCTTTGCCTGATCCAGTGGACACACCCATAGGGAAATTATGTTTTCTGCCAGCATCTCGTAAAAATAACAAAAAAATTCGCTCCTTATTTTTAGCTGATTGTGTCTCTGTCCCATATGTAATTACCACCTGGAATACACATGTTCAGAACCTATGTTGGGGAAAAATATGGACCCTTCCTAATAGATACCTACTGGTTAACAAAGTTAAAGAAATTTCTTTTAAAATCATTCATCGTTGCTATCCTGTCAAAACATTCTTAGTGAGGTTCATTAAAGACATTGATGTATCCTGTACTTTCTGTAACGTGCACCCAGAGACTGTCTTCCACTTATTCTGGACTTGTGAACACACTCGGAATCTATGGCAAGGCATTTGTCGTTTTATTTTGGACCATATTCATGAGACCTTTGTACTATGTTTGCACAATGTATTGTTTGGATTTATAGATTATCAGAGAGAATTGGACAGTGAATTTTTTCTTGCTAATCTCATTATATTGCTGGCCAAATTTTATATCCATAAATGTAAGGTGTTGAAAATCAGACCCTCTTTTTGTACATTCAAAAAAGAAATTGAATTCTACATAAAAACAATATCAACCTCTCCCAATAAGAAAGCCATTAAAACATTAAGTATGTGCTCCAAATTTCATGTATTTTTGTAATTTATACGTGTGTGTATACATATATATTTTTTTACACGTTTGCACCATTTATAGTTTTTGTTTACAGTAACCCCTGTCGTTGTATATCCGCATTTCATGTTTGTTTGTTCTGTTCATATGTTTGATAATATTGTCTGATGTACTGTATATTGTAAATGAAAGGATTTATATAATAAAAAAAAATCTACATTATTGGTCAAAACATCGATCTCGAGACCATAATAGCCAATCAAAACAGCTTTTACAAAGGCACCCACATTTTTTTTTAAGTCACTCGTTCATTTTATTCGTTTTTGTTCAGTAAAAACCCAAACATTTGAATTTATTTCCTCGCGTCGCACATCAATGACGTCCGCACGCGGTATTTTTCCTTTCGCGGTTTGTTCCTTCTCCCTCGCCGTAGTAAGACACCCACATCCGCTTGTTCTGAGCCAGCATCACAGTGCTGTTAGCCAATCAGAGGTAACACGTTTACATGTCATGAATATTAATAAGTAAGAGCTGAAATCCTGTCGTTCTCTCCCCACCCGCTCCTCCAGCAAACTAGAACAGCCGGAAACAGGAGAACCGCAGCATATTTTTCACCAAAACCGCCTCACAGGGCATTCATTCATACTAGAGACCACCGCACAGTTAATGAAAAACGATGCAAGGGGACCTTTTAACAATAACAGCGACTCACTAAGAGTCTTAATATTAAAAAGAGCCTGGCGATTGTAAACAAACAGAGTAGATACATCTTGGCAAAATGCACATAGCGGTCGGGTAACTGCACACACTCTGCTGAGCAGACGAGGGAGATGAGGCTGACGGCTTGCCACCACAGGCGCCATCTTTTTTTGTGTGCTTAACTCTGACAAGACTGAAGTACTTGTATTTGGACCACATGCAGCTAGAAGTAGGTTTTACACATCGATAACATTACCCAGATAGCTTTCTTTCATCTCAGAAATATTGCTAAGATAAAAAATTTGTCACTTCACGAAGCAGAAAAACTAGTTCATGCTTTTGTTCCCTCCAGGTTGGATTACTGTAATGCCTTACTGTCTGGATGTTCCAATAAGTGCATAAACAAGCTCCAGTTAGTTCAAAATGCAGCAGCAAGAGTCCTTACTAGAACTAGAAAATATGACCCCATCACCCCTGTCTTATCCACACTGCATTGGCTCCCAATCAAATTTCGTATTGATTATAAAATATTACTATTGACCTTTAAAGCACTGAATGGTCTCGTGCCACAGTACCTGAGTGAACTTCTGCTCCTTTATGACCCGCCACGCCGACTTGGATCAAAAGGTGCAGGGAACAGCCTTCCAAGTAGTGTTCGGGAATCAGACACAGTCTCAGTGTTTAAGTCTAGACTGAAAACATATCTGTTTCGTCAAGCCTTTTGTTAATGGTGTTTGAGGTAAAGGTGTAGATCTGGAGGGTCCTCAGACAGAGTGTTTTGGTAAACTGGGATGTATGGATGCTGTCAGTCCCCCACTCGCTTGCTCACTCGAGTTTGTTGCCGGTGTAGTGGCTGCTGCTTTATGTCCCGGGGCTCCCTCATGCCTGTGCTACCTTCTGGCTCTCCCCTTTTAGTTATGCTGTCATAGTTAGTTGCCGGAGTCCCTGCTTGCACTTAGCGCAAAATTTATACTGGTCTGACTTATTCAGGTGACATTGGGCATACCCAACAACCTGTGTTTTCTCTCCCCCCATCTGTCCCTCTGAGTTACATGTCAATCCTGAGATCAAGATGCTGACCTCTTCTGCTCCTCGGACCTGCCTGATCCATCCTGATGCTCTGTGTCTTGCTGGAGTCTCATCACATCGCTCCTGCGGAGGATGGCCCCATATGGACAGTTGAAAGTCACACTTGGAAGACGCTCTGGACACTTACAGTAATGCTTTTATGGCTGAGGACTACAGTTGACTTGCTAACTTTAGGTCTGCAGTTGTCATGAACAGTTTTGCACTGAAGTTTCCATCAATGAAGATTTATAACATCAACGAAACTGACTTCATGTTAAAACTGTTAATGTTGTCTGTTGTTGCCCAAATGAGGATGGGTTCCCTTCTGAGTCTGGGTCTTCTCGAGGTTTCTTCCTCATGTCGTCTGAGGGAGTTTTCCCTTGCCACCGTCGCCACAGGCTTGCTCATCGGGGATAAATTATGGATAAAATTAGCTCATGTTTAAAGTCATTCAAATTCTGTAAAGCTGCTTTGCAACAATGTTTATTGTTAAAAGCGCTATACAAATAAACTTGACTTGACCTTCAAAAACTAAAGAGCTTCATTTTAAGGTATTTAATAATATATATCCCTCAGGTGAACTCCTGAGACAAAGATTCAACTTTTGATCAAAATAATTGCACGTTCTGTGACAGTGAAATAGAAAGCATGGATCACTTATTTTTCTTCTGTCTGTATAACGATACCTTTTTAGTGTGACATGTATGATTGGTTTGATGCAAAAATCTCTTTCTTACACAATTTATCAGAAATGAGGTTACATTTGGAATAATAATGGAGGATCAAGAGACTGAATTTCTCTTCAATATTTTAGTTATTCTGGACAAATATTACGTTCATAAATGTAAATATATTAAAACACAAATCTTCTTGATTTTCTTTGAGAGAACTATCATATTACAAATCATTAAAATTCATGAAAAATAAAACAGCAGAAATTACTGAATATTATTAATGTATTAAACTTGCTAGAAATGACCCCCTAGTTGTGTGTTTTATTTATTTTTTGTTCAGTTAACATTGTGTGCTCTTTTTTGCGCTTGCCATATATTATTGTACATTTCCCGCCTCAATAAAAAAAAAAAAAAATCAGTAAATAGTGATGTATTTCATGTGACAGCGCCCCCTAGAGGAGACACACAACTTACAAGAAGTATAAACATAGACGCCGCCTTCTGCGTAGAATCATATGTCATCCTCGCCGTCATATAGACCCCTTCGCAGTAAACGTCATTCATACGTAAGCGGAAATTGCGCGCGCAGCCTGGACCCAAAAAAGACTCAGAAATGTCTAGTTGTTGTGTTTTCGGGTGTCAGAATCGTAGCAGTGATGGGGTTAAAATGTTCAGAATTCCAGCAGGATCTCACCCAGTCCAAAAAAATCGCCAACGTCTATAAGCCATCACACGTGTAGACTGGGATGAAAGCACCATCAAAAATGCGCGGGTTTGCAGCGCCCACTTCATCACAGGTAAGATCAGGCTATTTATTAAATCTTTCTTTTTTTATTCTTTCTAGTCTTCGTTTATTGATGTAGCAAAATACTTTGGTAACGTTTGTCTGATTAGCTGGGTCATAGTTACACAATGTAATGAATATTGTTAGCATGTTAACTTGGCTTTGCATGCAGTTGTGTTTGTAGGAGAGCTCTCGCTTGACTCAAGCAGTCCAGATTTTGTGCCATCATTATTTGCGTATGCCGAAAATCACAATTTTAAAGCAAGGATGGAAAGGTAAAATTGTGTGCCCTCACTCTAAATGCCAACTTACGCTGACTGCTCTAACCTACTGTAGCTCCCGCCCCGTTCAGTTTCATTTCTGCTCTCTGCCTCTCGCTTTTTACGCAGCTCTGATTTCTCTTAGCTGCACTCTTTACACTATCATTCCTTTCATGCCATTACCTCCTGCAAATTGCTGTTTAGTGTTGGGATTTGCTGTTGTAGCTAAAGCCACATTGCCATCACATCACTGGCATAATCTGATTAAAACAAAATGAATATGAATGTCCCATTGTTAATCAAGTTGTACATGCCCGCACATAACATAATCATATGCGTCTAAAGACTTGTAGGCACGAAGTTTTTCGTGGGTGTACACTGAAGTCTTGTCAGTAAGGTACGAGTATATATCTGGCCATTGTATACCAGGGAACTTACTAACATCGTCCGTCCACTCTTTAATTAAATGCGGATCCGGTAGGCGATGTCCACTTGTTAGAGTTAACTTATTTATGTAGCATTCTCGATCTTGTAACGACAATTGTTTGGCATAATCTGACAGCTCATAATGCCGGTCTATGGGCAGCGCCATTGTTTCTGGGTCCAGGCTGCGCGCGCATCCTGGCAACGGTCGGTTTGTTTACAAACATGCGAAGGGGTCTATTGGATGTGGCAAAGTGGAGATTCTTCAGCCGTCTCTGGTATAGCGTCTAGACAGTGGCCAAGAATAAAGATGCTTCATTCATGTGCTGCGTTTAACTGTACCAACAGGTTTACCGTCCAAATGAGATCACATGGGATTACCTTTCACAGGTGAGACTGGAAAAATACTTTTCATTGCATTTGCTCATTATAACATAATTTTACGAACAGATTTTTCAGACTTTGTGGCTAATATGAAGTCTCGCGCATAATAGCCGCTCGGTGAAACCTGTCTCCAAACAACCAAGTATTTCCTTCGTAACTACGCTGATTGTTGTTCGTTGCTTAGCTAACTTTTCACATACTATGTAGGTTTCCCAAAAATAAAGGCATGAAAAAGCAGTGGGAGACAGCTGTGCGACGGGAAGGGTTTTCTGCTACTCCGTCATCCATGCTCTGCAGTGAACACTTCAGAACGGAGGATTTGGACAGAACAGGTCAGACAGTCAGGATCAGAGAGGGAGCTGTTCCTTCAGTCTTCAGTTTCCCAGCTCATCTCCACCGGGTAGGTGTATAGTTATAAGCAGTGAGAATTAGATAATACAGTGCCACACTATGATGAACATTTTTGAACGTATGATGAATGTTTTTAACCTTTCTGAATGTGAAGGAATCAGTGATGTATTTTGTTTTGGTATGACGTTAGAACCTGGCCGAACTCAGTTTGGCGGTCATTCGGAATATTGACGGGTATTTCGCACACTATTTATAACCATCACATTAAAAGTTATATACGTTGTTTTGATGCCTGTTTGTTTCCCAAATATATACGTGTGTGTCTTAATGGGTGAATAAAAGGCATCGAGTTAAATATTATTGTAGAAAGGGGATTTATGAAATTCAGTCCATTTACTTGCATTGGTTTACAGGGAAGATTTGCCACATCCAATATGGCGGACACTCTGACGTATCCCAGCAGCGGGCCACCAGCTCAATGCGGCGTCTATGTTTATATGTCTATGGTGTCACCAGCTACTGAGGAGCTTGAACTTCGCATGGCTTTACTAAATACCAGGTCACTAGTAAACAAAGCGTTTTTATTGAATGACTTCTTCACTTCACGGGATTTGGACTTTATGCTTCTGGCAGAGACTTGGCTTCGGGATGGTGAGTGCACACCGCTTTGTGAACTCCTTCCTCCTGGCTGTTTATTCCTCAGCTCCCCTCGGGGCACCGGCAGAGGTGGCGGTCTGGCCTCGGTGTTCAAATCCAGCTTTCAGTGCCGTCTTATTCCATCTGCTACCGACTCCAGCTTCGAACTGCAAACTTTTGAGTTCCAACTTTCCTCTTTTTTTCTGTTATGTTTGCGGTTGTTTATCACCCTCCAAAATTTAATAAGCACTTCATCTGTGACTTTGCAGATTTTCTGTCAGGTGCCTCTGTGAAATACGATCATTTTCTTATTTCTGGAGATTTCAATATACATGTCTGCTGTAGATCAAGACCTCTGGTCACTGATTTCCTAAATCTCACTGAATCTTTTAATCTTGTTCAATGTGTTAAAGACCCGACTCACGAGAAAGGGCATATTTTAGATTTGGTTTTATCATATGATTTATCTGTGAGTGTTAATGAAATCTGTGAATCGGCGTGTATTTCTGACCATCTACCTGTGCTTTTTACTGTTTCAATTCCTTGTTTGAGGGCAAAACCCTGTGCTTCTGCGCGTCGTTTGCGCACAATTAACGCTCAAACTGTATCCCAGTTTTCAGCCATGTATAATGACTATATCATTTCTGGTGATATACTTGGCACTCCTGATGATAATCACGCTTTCAAAACTGAAGATCTTTTCAGCAATTTGAATTCTACTTGCGCGGATATCCTTGATTCTGTTGCACCTTTTAGAACAGGGGTCACCAAACTTTTTTCTCTGAGGGCCACATGGTCGTTCCTGACTGTGATGGGGGGCCGGGGTCGGGTCAGCTATATAACATAGAATTGTATGACCCTGACAAATATGACCACCAGCAGGCCTCATTGTGTAGTAGAGATTACTAGCCTGGCACGGCCATCCCCACTACTATATCCACACTACTGTATCAACACTTGATTCCTGGCACATATTTGTTTATCTTTACTAGTGGTTTGCAAAAGTAGTAATCGAGTCTTCACACTTTGTTTTAATTTGAAATACCACAGATATTCCATTTATTTTCTAATAAAAATAACATCAAAGCTGTCAAGGTAAGAAACATCTGCCTAGTTGAGGTGATTGACACTGGCAAAGGTGAGTGGAAAATTATAAATTGTAGGTAGGCCTGTTGATATTATTAATAATAATTGTGTGCAGCACTTAATAAAGGTCAAATAAATAGGCCTATAAAATAAATACATAAACAGTGAAATTATAATAATATGAGCAATAGATCAATAGATCACAGTAGTTGTGCTCTGTCTTGCACGTTATTGCTCTCATCCATGGCCAAAGCAAAAAACTCGAATTCTGACGCTTTCTCATTCAGCTGGTCATACACGTTGTCCCCCGAATCTTCAGTTCGCCTGGTCATAGTAGGTGCGGAGAGACTCACCGCATTGAGCGCATCCTTCTTGTCGGGACACGCCTCCTCGGCCATAGTGAGGCTACAGTGGCTACTTCTGGTGCTGTGTGTAATATCCCCAATCAGGGGCCATATTAATCACATTTCTCAACACTGATCCAGAATCAGTTTTTGCCTTTTGGTATGAATAAATGAGTCTGGAAGTGTGATTAAACTGGCTACCTAGTATGCTGTTGATCCCACAAATGTTTCCCAGTCCCAGAGCTGGAGTGCCGCAGTATGGTGGTTTTTTTTTTTTTTGTTGCTTTTAATTCCCTTCATCGTGTGTATAACCACGAACCTGTGTAGTGTAGCAGTTTTCTAGCAGTAACTGGGACTGAGAAAAACAAACTTGGGTGGAGTTTGACCTGTATTAGACTGATAAAGGAACTTTTTCTAGACTTTTTTTTTTTTCTCCTTTCCATTACACAAGTTGAATGTAATTCAAGCCTGTCATGTTTGTCGTTACTGCTTCACTATTTCAAAATGCATGACTATGACGGTAATAACCTGCTGGATGGGCTCGAGCTTGCCACTGCCATTACACATGTACACAAGGAGGAGAAAGGTGAGAACAGTCCACCAATGAAGGAGCAGGACCTAATCAGTATTATTGATCAAGTCCTTCGGGATGATGACAAAAACAATGATGGCTACATCGACTATGCTGAGTTTGCGAAGTCTCTCCAGTAACTGGGAGGTGGGTGGGTGGTGTGGAGGAGTGTGCTGCATTACTGTGAGCTCTGATTTACCTCTAATCGAACGGTATCAGTGATCTGGGTGTCTGCGTTATCACATGCACAGAAAACCTACAGTGTTCCTTAGGCTGTGTTTCTTCTTGTAGTAGTGCACTTTAGTAGTGCAGTTTATACTTTAACAAAGTCCCCATCAGTAAACGGCTTTCCATGGGTAGCTAGTAGGTGAGCTACCTTATAGCTAGCTCGGACAGCAGCCTGGTTGATCTGGTTTGGCGAAGGAATACATTCTGTTGTGCAGCCAGTCCGCATTTCATCCTCCGAATCCTGCCTTCTCTTGTTTGCCCTCGCAAACTAGCATACTGTTTGTGGCGGGTTTCGTAGTGACGACGCAGATTATATTCTTTGAAAACCGACACACTTTCTTTACATACAAGACAAACTGCACGGTCCTCACACTGAACGAAAAAATAATCAGTGGTCCACTGTTCTTTAAAAACTCTGCACTCTCTGTCAGCTTTTCGCTGACCGCTAGCCATTTTGCTGTCCTGAACACTGACAGTTTTCTGCGCGTGCGCTGCCTGTCACTGCTTGATCGCGAGCATATGACAAAAATTCAGAAAATATGAATAGTTCATTTTATAACTAAATATCAATTTTAATTGATAAAATCAACCAAATACAAGATGCAGACATGTTATTATTTGCCAAAAAGCAATTTAAAAAAAATAGGCCATGACCACTTTTGGGGATTGCCTCATAGGGCCGGTTCAAGTGGTGGGGGACAGAGGGGCTGGGGGGCCGGTCAAAGGGGGGTGGCGGGCCGTAGTTGGCCTGCGGGCCATAGTTTGATGACCCCTGTTTTAGAATAATGCGCAGAAAAGCGCTTACAGAACCGCGGCTTAACAACTCCGCACGCGCTCTCAGGCGCTCATGTCGGCGCGCTGAGAGAAAGTGGAAAAAAGATAAGCTCCATGTCTCTAAAGAAGCTCTTCGTGAAAGCCTGTCTGTCTACCAGAGTGCTGTTAAGGCTGCTAAAATGGATTATTTCTCCAGTCTTTGTTTCTTGTAATAGTTATACCCAGTGGGCACACAATGTTATGACAACGTTGTTTCTTAGTTGTACCCTGACGTCTAAATTTGGTTAGCTGGAGGTTGATTTGCAACAAGCCCCAACGTTGTGGCTACATCATCACAATGTTGTGGCAATGTTGTAACAACATTGTAATGATGTTGTGACAATGTTGTTTGCTAGTTGTGCCAATGTTGTTAGTTGTGGCAATGTTATTACAACATTGTAATGATGGTGTGCCTACGTTGTTTGTTATACAATGTTGTAACAACGTTGTAATGATGTTGTGACAATGTTGTTAGTTGTGGCAATGTTGTAACAATGTTGTAATGATGTTGTGCTAACGTTGTTTGCTAGTTGTGTCAACGTTGTTTCTTAGTTGTACCATGACGTCTAAATCTGGTTGGATGGAGGTTGATTTTCAACAAGCCCCAACGTTGTGGCAACGTTATAACAACATAATACCAACATTAAGACAATGTTAAATTTTATTTCCTCAAATCACACCGAACGCTGAGAGAATGTGAATATTAAACACATATAATATGTTCAGCATGTTCTGAATCTTTGCATCTGTAACACGTGACTATGGCTTCTGTCTTGTTCGAGCAGTGTGATTCATCTTTCGCTTGAAATTAAAGAACATCTATATAGTTATGGGTAAATAAAACACAAATCAATATTTTTTTTCTACTGAAATATTTTTATTCTGTTCTTTACATATCAATCATGGCTTTCGGCCTCCACTTCCCCACCTCGCCTGCGGCCTCCACCTCCTCGCCTGTCTGGTGCATATTTGAGGTGGGAACTGATGCACGAACACACCTCTGCTTCAGTGGCACCTGTTTGTGTGTAGCCAGGACACTGTCTGTGAAAGATAATAAAGTTGAGAAGAACATATCAAGATTTCATATTCAACTGAAACAAAATCAGTAAATTATATAACAGTATCAAGTAGAGGTAATTACAATTATTAATTGTAAAAAAAAGGTTAATAAATAATTTAATTTGGAAGTTTTTTTTGCCAACTGTTAATGATCATAAGAGAATTCAGCCTATTATGATTTAGTCATGAAAATTTTTTAGTCAACTTTGAATAATGATAATATTGATAATGGAAAATTAAAATGTTGCCCGAAATATTCCCATTACATGACTCATTAAAACAGTTTAATGCATCATTTCACATGAAATAATCTCTTTTAAAACAAAACATATGTTCCCATTTGACCATAAATTAAAAGACAAAGTGGGTAACAAATTTATGAAATAACATATTTTGAAATCCATTCATTAGCTTTCTAGTTATCTAGAAACAGAAAATTGTGAAAAAAAAGCATTTCAACTCATATGACCATGATCTTAAAAAAAGAGTGACTTAAAAATCAATAGGACGCTTCACTGCTACAAATAGTAAGTATCTGGATGAAATGAAACATACACCATCTATACATTTTAGACTTTCCTATATCAGCAAAATTTTCATTATTAATTGTAGCTCACGTTTGGCTCAGTACTTAACACATAATTAAGAGTACACCAGCCTATGCTTTCGACACATAAGGGTGTCAAAAAAGCCTATTCATCACTAATTTGTTTTGACTAGTCATTATCATGTCCCCTGCATGCAATATAAAACAAATGTAACAAAACTAGCTGTCATAATTAAAGACAAAACAATTCAATATCACAATGCTACAAAACGTATATTACATATCTCGCACAACTTTGTAAAGATTCAGGTCAATAAAAGCCATTTTTCCCTTGTTGCCTTTCAGATTAAAGAGAGACATGACCTCGTTGGACAACACCCTAAAAATAAATACATTAATTAAATAAGCATTTCTTAAAAATTAATTTTGAATCATGTGAGGGGTATGGTGGTGTTTCTTAATATTTTCACTGACTTGGTCCATACCATTCAAGTCATGAATCAAATATAACATGTTTCATATCATAATTCAAGTACCAGTAATTTTTATTTCACGGTTAAAATCATGATTCACAAATGCCATTTTGCATTTCACAAACCCTGAAAATTACTGATCACTGAGAGCAAGAATAACACATACAAAGATTTATCCAAGGTCATAAAGTACCATCCTTTTCATGATCGCTTTTCTTTCTTAGAATTTTTCAATTAGAGTGAAAAATAAATTATTCACTCTCTTACCTGTTCAATATTGCTTGCACATTGATGCTGATTTTTGCTCCACCAACACGCGATAACAGGCGAAACTGAAGTTAATGAAAAATAATTTATCATACAATGAATCTATATATACCTGTTCCTCAATTACATGTATTAATATCCATGGGATCAATTTCTAAAACATTATTCAATCGTTTTGATTTATAAACATAAAAATATATTTTTAATATACTCACCAAATTGTCTTTCATGGTGCGATCACGTAACTGCTCTTCCAGTATTTCCAGATCAGCCAGAGTGTCACATGTATCAAATGTCATGGGGGGCTCTATGTTCTGATGGGAAGATTCAGACTGCTGGCAGGCTATATTGTTCACACCATTGCGGATTTGTACCAGCAGCTGAATGACTTTTTTCTGGAACTCTGTGTATTGTATGCAAATGGAAATTGTATTACATATATGAAAATATACTGAACAATTACTATGTAACAAATATAAACATATTTTAAACTTGAATAAAATGAATCACACAGTCACTTACTAGCTACACTCATGGGATATATATATCCGGAGTTTCCTGCGTTCTTGAGGTGCTGGGAGTGGGCGTGTCCCATGACGTATGGGCCAGGGTGCACCTGTCATCCCTGGATGCCCTTGGTGTAGGAGTGTGCCTCTCGTCCCTGGACGCCCTAGCTGCTGGGGTGCAATTTTCCATGACCCTGGACACCCTCGGTAACGGGGAGCGACTTCTTGAGTTCCTGGGTGCCCCTGACGCTGGCGATTCTGCAGAACTTGTCATGTGGTCAGGAGGAAATTTGCCAGTTATATCATCATCATCATCATCATCACTCTCTATACGACACAAACAGATAGAAAATACATCTCAGTAAGCTACGATAATGTTCACAAGTACAATTCTAACTGATATGAAATAACAAACATTGTATTCTAATATCTATGAAATTACCGTTCAAATACACTATTAAAATGAATAGCATACCACAAGGTGAAGGTTGAATTCGGCGCCTCTTCTTCTTGATCACAGCTAGCGTTGTTTCATCTGCAAGTTAGAATAGACAAATCAAAATATGCCATTATCATGATTATATAATTCTGAAATGAAAACTTTCTGAAAACAACCTGCCAAAGAGAAATATGGATTCAATTTTTCTGACAAAAATGCATTAGAATACATCAAAGTAAAGCCGGACAGTGATTACATGTAAGAATAAGAATTCATACCACTTGATTCCAAACTATGGTGATCCGTTCTGTCACAAACTGCACCACCTTCAACAAGAAAATATATTTATTTTTCAATTACTAAATAAATTGAAAAAAAAATGGAATCACTTACAATGAAGGAAAGCCATGTTAACTAAATATTAGAATTTAAGTCTGTAATCTAATATCTACAAAAAATTTGTGGTAATCCAAATGTATATGTCCCTTAGTTGTCTAGTGATTATCGATCATTGATTGATAATGGCTGACAAAAATGTGTGTCCAAGGATTCAGTTTTATACAATGAAGAACATATATATTTAGCAAGTTTGATTTCTATACATACTACCTAATAGAAAAATGTGCCAATTATCTTGCCATATATCATTTCAAAACATTGCAATGATATTTTCTATAACTTACATTCATATTCGAAGTCATCATCCTTTGTGGGATATCTTTTTCGCTTATTGCTGTCAGCTGTCAAGATGTAATCCTGCTGACATTCTTGCATGTTATCTGTAATTTTTAATTGATGGTTCATGGTTTAATATTCAAAAACAATTTGTATAAATTACTGTATAATATATAGATTTTTGTTAAATAACTTACTGATTAAGCTGCATACATAAAATTATATATATATATATATATATATATATATATATATATATATATATATACATACACACACACACACACACACACACACACATATATATATACACACCCACCCACCCATTATGACTTCAAACAGTGATAAAGGCAATCAAATGGATCATCGTCAATAACAGAGTAATATATGATCATCTATAAAGATATTTGCTAAATATATTCAATTACCTGAGGTAAACTTGACCTTTATCAAAGGAAACCTGAACCACGATTTCCCCGGCTCTTTTTGTTCCTTGATCAAGTGACTGCTGTTGGCTGATCTTGGCCAAAGAACTTCACTCCCCTGCACCCAAGTGGATGGCATTACTGTATGTAATATCACCGTAGTGAGATGATCCTCAACAACAGGAACTAAAATAATCAAAATGTATTTATAATTACAGCGCATATCTTTCCAACACAAACAAAACACACGAGATCATATTCAGAACAGGTCTTCAAAAACGTTTGTCTTCTGTAAAACTGTCATTGTGAAAAACGTACATTTTTAGAAGCACCACTTGTAATCTATTGTGATGTTTAAATGTTCATGTGAGTGGCTTTCCACTGTATAGCATCAAGTGTTTACTTTTTATAAAATCTAGTAGTGCTCATATGATATGTCTTCTTGCATTAAAATTTGTCATAATTTACAAATAAAATATCAGATTTGATCTGCCTTCATGTGATATAATATCTAATTTCTGTAACTAGTATTAGTTATTATTTATCAAGACTTACGTACCGGGTGTATCCTCAATCAGCCTGGTTTGTCTGTATTCGTGTGAAAGCGCAGGGCGATGACTGCCTGTCCGACGCGTGTAGAGGTGTGTGTGTGTGTGTGTGTGTATGTGCGGCTGTATGTAATATCACAGTAGCGGGATGATCCTCAACAACAGGCACTAAAATCATCAAAATGTATTTATAATTATAGTGCATATCTTTCCAACAAAAACAAAACACAAGAGATCATATCCAGTGTTAAGACTTCTAACATTTTCAGCAAAAGAAATTATTTGGTGGATCTAATACAGACAAGGTTGGATAATATAACCAATTCCTTTAAAATATCAAGGCACTGTTTATAATAGGTGTTCTCTATCTAACTAGATCTATATCACACATTTCTTGCCATTTTCTACTCCAAGCCTTGTGTTGCTCTCAATTTGCATATTAAAGAAATTTGTGACATGGCTGACACTTTTAAAAATTGGTAGTCGTGGACTGTTTAAGACTGATAAACTCTTAAGAATAAGTTGCCTGCTTATGAATCACTGATTGCATTCAAACATTTAAACAGTAGTGTTTGTTTTAGCAGATTTAGAGGACATCTGGGAGGAGATATATATTTATAGAGTGTGTGTGTGTGTGTGTATATATATATATATATATATATATATATATATATATATATATATATAAGTTACTGTTACAGACTACACACACACACACACACACACACACACACACACACACACAAAATATCCTTAAACAAAGATTAGATAGAGATTAACCAGACTAACAATAACTTAGCATTAGAAATAGATAATTAACTTACAGCTTTTTTTTTTTTTACTTACATCAATATAACTTTAAGTGGAGGATCGCGCCATGAGGACGGCCCCATGAGGACAGTTGAGGGTTATACCTGTTAAAACTGTTAATATTATAGTCAGGCTGTCTGTTGCTGCCCAAATGAGGATGGGTTCCCTTTTGAGTCTGGTTCCTCTCGAGGTTTCTTCCTCATGTCGTCTGAGGGAGTTTTTCCTTGCCACCGTCGCCACAGGCTTGCTCATTGGGGATAGATTAGGGATAAAATTAGCTCATGTTTTAAGTCGTTCAAATTCTGTAAAGCTGCTTTGCGACAATGTTTATTGTTAAAAGCGCTGTACAAATAAACTTGAAACTTGAAACTTGAGGATCGCGAACAAGCTATTAATGAAATTTGATGAATGTTTGAAAGCTGATCATGATTAGATATCTAACACCACGCATGCGCGTTTGTAAAGCCTTTGCGAGGCATAATGTGCTGCGCTCCGGGAAGTCCGCTGCTATCTATCAATGAGCCCCGTGTTGACGCTCGGTAAGCGGACTCCCCAGAGCGCAGCACACTATGCCTAGCAGGAGCTTCACAAAGGCACATGGTGTTAATTAGCTCGGGTCTTGAGCCAAACGCCGCTGTTCTAGTGCTGTGACGTTCGCGAACGAACCGATTCTTTTGAACGGCTCCTAGGCATGAACGATGAGAACCGAGTCTCGAGCTGGGGGAGCCGTTCTTTCTGTCGTTCTTTTTCTGTACTGTGTTTCAGATAGTTTTGTTGTGTGACATTAATGATAATGTTGTGGGAAAACTACTTTGCACGGACGTTCATTTAATTTATTCTATTGTCATTTTGTTTGTTCTATTTTTGTGTATTTTATTTATTTATCTGTTTGTCTAGTTGTATCTATTTTTCTAATAATAATATATTTTTTGCATTAATAGTTTGTTTTTTCCTATTAAAATAATCTTGTGTTCTTGTTATAACTTTATTTATCTGACTGTTTAGTATCTATTTTTGTTACAATTTCAATATTTTTAATATAGAAAGTTTGTTTTTTTCTATTAAAATGTTCTTGTGTGATAACTAGTTCTCGTGTTATATTTATTGTAGTTGTATCTATTTTGTATCTCAGACTTAAATATTTTTGTAAAACAAGTATTTTTTTATAAAATATTCTTGCGTTCTTGATAACTATGTTCTTGAGTGGGTTCTTTTTTTTTTTTTTTACAGAAAAGCCGTTCTGCATGGACATTCATTGAAGCCCTCATTGTTTTTTAATGGTTATTTATGAGCGTTTAGGGGTTACAATAATGTAAGTCTAGGTTGCTTTATATAAAAGGTATGTCCAGAAATATTGATGTCACTGTCTAAGCAGAGGGATCTGGCTTCTTTAGACGCTGTCTTCTTAAAACTGAATAAATATTTAAAAAGAGCCAAATGAGCCAGTCTTTTGAACGGCTCTTTTCAAAGAACGGATCACAAAGATGCGGATCCCATCAAAGAGCCATAAATCCCATCTCTAATCTCTACGCTGTTCATGTGCTGCTGGTTAACTGGCGAATGGCCTCCTGTGGCCGTGTATGAGAATGCACGCTTGCGTATTCAGCAGATTATGAGCCGTAGCCCGATGCTCCAATTAGGGACTATGTGTTAATGATCAGCGTTTAATCAGTCGTCAAATTTGATAACTAGTTGGTGCGCTATCCTCCACATACATATTAAGCTGTTTCAACACCAGTCGACAGTCACCATTACATTTTAGTCCACGTTTTGTACATTTAGAATCTAATGCTTTACAATATGGCCGCGGTCTAACCGTCAACGTTATGACTTGAATATGTTCACTGCACGCTTTGTCTCCTGCGTGGTTAATTTTGAAATGTGTTTTTCGGAGGGAAAACTGGTAATAGACTGAAAGATCTACATATTTAGAATTAGATTTGTGTTAAACAAGCAATACATATCGTATCATATCTTAGCTAGAATCTTCAATCGAACACACTGCTTCTCAAAAATGGAGAAAAACGCGGTAGAAAAATCCCCGGATGTAGCGATCAGCTTGATCGATTATGCTGAAAGTCGATAGGTGGCAGTGTTTCAGTCACGGTATCAGATTATTAATTATGGATAAATAAATGTTATATTACAATCGGAATTTAAATTCTAAGTTTAAGATGAGATTCTTGCCAAAATCTAACAAAAATTCAAATATGCACAAAATGACTGAATCACGACGTCTAAACAACTTCGAACCGACGTCAGTAAGAAACACATGCAACATCATTACGTCGCATTCTCGTCGGATTCTCGTTGCACGACGTCGCGACTTAAATACAATGTCACTACAACGTCAAGGCAATGTTGTGTGCCCACTGGGTAAGCCCCAAGTTCTTTTTAACATTTTTAATTTTCTTGTAAACCCTTGTGATAATTCTCCAGTTATACCCTCGCTTACTCTTTGTGAGAGTTTTCTCAAATTTTTTTATTGAAAAAAATCTCTGCTCTTAGGCCACCTGCTTCCCCCCCCCCTTCCCCATATCTTATTCTTTTTATATTTGTATATGTAAATAATTTATTTTAATTTATCTAGAAGTTTTCTCTATTTATTTTCTTGGTTTATCTGGATTGATGCTGCTGGAATCTTAAGTTCCCTGAGGGAACCCGCCCAGAGGGATCAATAAAGTTTTATCTAATCTAATCTAATCTAATCTCTTCTGCAGGCCCTAGCTCTGATCTCACCGTTCCTCTTTTACATGCTGTTTTTGATCAGTTTAAACCTGTATCCCTCCCTTTACTGGCCAATGTAGTTCAGCATTTGCGACCTACAAACTGTTCTTCAGACAGCATTCCCTCTCATCTTTTTAAAGAGGTATTCAGTATGGTGGGCTCTGATATCTCATCTCATCTCATCATCTCAAGCCGCTTTATCCTGTTCTACAGGGTCTCAGGCAAGCTGGAGCCTATCCCAGCTGACTACGGGCGAAAGGCGGGGTACACCCTGGACAAGTCGCCAGGTCATCACAGGGCTGACACAGACAACCATTCACACTCTCATTCACACCTACGGTCAATTTAGAGTCACCAGTTAACCTAACCTGCATGTCTTTGGACTGTGGGGGAAACCGGAGCACCCGGAGGAAACCCACATGGACATGGGGAGAACATGCAAACTTCACACAGAAAGGCCCTCGCCGGCCACGGGGCCTGAACCCAGACCTTCTTGCTGTGAGGCAACAGTGCTAACCACTACACCACCGTGCCGCCCTGGGCTCTGATATACTTTTATTTATTAATTCCTGTCTTAGCACCGGATGTGTTCCAGTTGCTCTCAAGCATGCTGTTGTGCAGCCTCTTATCAAAAAGAAAAATCTGGATCCCTCTGTGCTGTCTAACTTCAGGCCTGTCTCTAAACTGCCATTTTTGTTCAAAATTTTAGAGAAAGTGGTTTTTATTCAGATCCAATCATTCCTAGTGGCCAATGATATCTATGAGAAGTTTCAGTCTGCTCGACATTCTAAACTGAATACTTGATCTCCACCTGGTTTGTGAGCAGCTAGAGACATTTCTACTCGAAGTTTCTTTTGTAAGTTGTGCACCTGTTTAGCTAGCTTGTAAGCTAGTTCAGAGTGTGTTACTAGCATTTGTTCATAAAAGCGAATGGACTCTTAGCCGCTGTCTAGCTAATCCAGCTAACGCTATCGGCTATGACTCATCATTTCAACACAAAACCCTGAGGATTTATCTGAAACGCTGCTAGTGTGTGCAACAAGTCGTCATTCGGACGTTGTCGCTTGCTGCCTGGGAAAGGCTACACCTGCCAATGTTGCCAACTCCTCAGTAAGGAAAGTCACTATTGGCTGCCCCCAAGTCTATTAAGCTGGTGTCTCTCATCTGGTCTTGCAGAAACATATAACTGTGTGTCATCAGCATAATGGAGGAAATTAATACAGTGTTTACGAATAATATCACCCAAAGGTAACATATATAAAGAAAAAAATCAGTGGACCCAAGACAGAACCTTGCAGAACACCAAACTTTCCCTCAGTATGTCTAGAAAAATCATGATTTACATCAACATACTGATAGCGATCAGTTAAATAAGACCTGAGCCAGGAGAGGACCGTTCCCTTAACTCCCACAACATTTTCTAGTCTATCCAGAAGAATGGAATGATCAGTGGTATCAAATGTTGCACTAAGGTCAAGCAACACAAGCAGCAAGACACAGCTGTGATCAGAAGCCAACAGTAGGTCGTTTACTACTTTAACCGGAGCTGTCTCTGTGCTATGATGAGGTCTGATTCTTGACTGATACATTTCATGAATGTTATTCCTATGTAAATATGAGCATAACTGCTGTGCCACAGCTTTTTCAAGGATCTTGGCGATAAAGGGGAGGTTTGATATTGGCCGATAATTGGACAGCTGACAGGGATCAAGGTCAGGTTTTTTAATCAGGGGTTTGATAACTGCTAGTTTAAAGGATTTGGGTACATAGCCGATCCAAAGATAAGAATTTATTATTTTTAGAAGCGGTCCAATTACTTCAGGTATTATCTGTTTGAATAGACGTGTAGGTAAGGGATCTAGTACACAAGTTGAGGCTTTGATGCAAAGATTAATGAAAGTAATTTCATTTCTCTAAGGTGAGTAAAATATTCTAATTGCTAATCTGATACAGTTATATTGTTAACTACAGGGTCACTTACATTGTCTGACCTTAAATTAGTAGTTTGAATTTTTTGTCAGATATTTTCAATTTTGTCATTAAAAAAATTAATGAAGTCGTTGCTACTACATACTGCAGGTGTGCATGTGTCTATAGTGGACTTATTCCTGGTTAATTTTGCTACAGTATTAAATAGGAATCTAGGATTATTTTTGTTATCTTCTATTAGGGAGGAGAAATATGTTGATCTCTCAGCACTAAGAGCTTTTCTATGCTTCAGGAAGCTCTCCTTCCACGCTAATTTGAACGCTACCAATTTTGTTTGACGCCATTTACGTTCCAATTTTTGAGTGGTCTGCTTTAAAGTGCGAGTGCCATCATTATGCCAGGATGCTAATTTTTTCTCTCTGATCATTTTCCTTTTAAGAGGAGTTACATTATCTAAAGTATGGCGGAACGTTGACTTTAAGCATTCAGTTGCCTGATCGAGTTCTGCAGGGGCTGACAGTGACCCAGTCAAAGTTGATAACTCTGGGAGATCATTTATAAAGCTCTGTGCAGTAGTTGACGTGAATGTACGTTTAATACAGTAGCGTGGTGAGGTGCATATATTATTACTCAGACATATTTTGAATGAGATGAGATAATGATCTGAGGTAACTTCAGACTGTGGAAGTGTGACTATATTTTCTACGTTTAACCTGAATGTTAGTATTATGTAACCCTGTTAAAATCCCCACACATTAAAATAAATAGATGCTAAAATAGAAAGCATATTTGTAAATATGTTACTTTTTGGTTAAAACTGTGATGAAAATGGTTTAAAAGGGTACTTCATAAAGGTTAAAATAATTTGATAAAAGGATTAAAAGTGTAATAAGTTTAAAAAGGTTTAAAAGATACAAATGTAGATTGTTAAATATTTCCTTTTATTTTGAAAAGTTCATGGTGAAAGGAGGAAGTACTGATTGAGAATAAGGATAATAAGGGGTCGTTCATTGGTTGAAGGTGTGTGATTTCAGGTACAGACAGGAAGAGAGAGAGGAGTGTGTGTTAATTTTGGGGAGCGAGACAGATGGCACGGATGAGAGATGGTGGAGTCACATCACAGCGAGTGTGTAAAGTGCATTGAGAAAGTGTGTAGTTTTCAGACTGTGCTCGATATTCTAAACTGAATACTTCATCTCCACCTGGTTTGTGAGCAGCTAGAGACATTTCTCCTCGAAGTTTCTTTTGTAAGTTGTGCACGTGTTTAGCTAGCTTGTAAGCTAGTTCAGTGTTACTAGCATTCGTTCGTAAAAGTGAATGGACTCTTAGCCGCTGTCTAGCTAATCCAGCTAACGCTATCGGCTATGACTCATCGTTTCAACACAGAACCCTGAGGATTTGTCTGAAACGCTGCTAGTGTGTGCAACAAGTTGTCATTCGGACGTTGTCGCTTGCTGCCTGGGAAAGACTACACCTGCCTACAGCCAGTGTTGCCAACTCCTCAGTAAGGAAAGTCGCTATTGGCTGCCCTTAAAGGAACAGTCCACCGTATTTCCATAATGAAATATGCTCTTATCTGAATTGACACGAGCTGCTCCGTACCTCTCCGAGCTTTGCGTGACCTCCCAGTCAGTCAGACGCAGTCAGACGCGCTGTCACTCCTGTTAGCAATGTAGCTAGGCTCAGTATGGCCAACGGTATTTTTTGGGGCTGTAGTTAGATGCGACCAAACTCATCTCATCTCATTATCTCTAGCCACTTTATCCTTCTACAGGGTGGCAGGCAAGCTGGAGCCTATCCCAGCTGTCTACGGGCGAAAGGCGGGGTACACCCTGGACAAGTCGCCAGGTCATCACAGGGCTGACACATAGACACAGACAACCATTCACACTCACATTCACACCCACGGTCAATTTAGAGTCACCAGTTAACCTAACCTGCATGTCTTTGGACTGTGGGGGAAACCGGAGCACCCGGAGGAAACCCACGCGGACACGGGGAGAACATGCAAACTCCGCGACCAAACTCTTCCGCATTTTTCCTGTTTACATAGGTTTATATGACCAGTGATATGAAACAAGTTCAGTTACACAAATTGAAACGTGGCGATTTTCTATGCTATGGAAAGTCCGCACTATAATGACAGGCGTACTAACACCTTCTGCGCGCTTCGGCAGCGCATTGATATCTGAGCTCCGTATCAATGCGCTGCCGAAGCGCGCAGAAGGTGTTAGTACGCCTGTCATTATAGTGCGGACTTTCCATAGCATAGAAAATTGCCACGTTGCAATTTGTGTAACTGAACTTGTTTCATATCACTGGTCATATAAACCTATGTAAACAGGAAAAACGTGGAAGAGTTTGGTTGCATCTAACTACAGCCCCAAAAAATACCGTTGGCCATACTGAGCCTAGCTACATTGCTAACAGGAGTGACAGCGCGTCTGACTGCGTCTGACTGACTGGGAGGTCGCGCAAAGCTCGGAGAGGTACGGAGCAGCTCGTCTCAATTCAGAGAAGAACATATTTCATTATGGAAATACAGTGGACTGTTCCTTTAAATTCGCTAGAAGTCGCTAAATGACGTCAGCGCCTAATTTGCATAAGGCCAAACAAAATAATGTGTTTCCTGTTTCCTGGGTTTTCAAAATAGGGTAGGTAGGTAGAGGAAAAAAAATTGTTTATCCCAAAAGTTTACGACAAATTTTCTAGGGTAGGTAGGAAAAAGTGAGAAGTTTCCTTTGAAAACTTTTTTTGCAAAATACTCGTTCAAAACTAAACCTAGTCATCAGATATCGTTGATGATATAAGGATGCACTTGTATATAAATTGTTCTAATAATGATGGCATATTTTCATTTTCCAGGTAAAATGGGAATATTTTGGTGGATGATCTATTTGGTGGTGGTCAGAGTTAAA
Source organism: Neoarius graeffei (assembly GCF_027579695.1). NCBI lineage: Eukaryota > Metazoa > Chordata > Actinopteri > Siluriformes > Ariidae > Neoarius > Neoarius graeffei. The sequence continues at coordinate 78,972,546 of NC_083569.1, forward strand.
ACAGCTTTGAAAATTGTAGGGCATCAAGATCAGTGTTACCTGCAGTCACTGTATGAAAAGTCAGTGCTCAGGGAGGCACTAAAGATTCTGGACGACCCGACTCACATCCTGAATCAGGAATTTGTGATGCTACCCTCAAGTAGACGATTCAGGATGCCAAACTGCAGATTAAATAAATATAAGAGCTCATTCCCTGGCGACTTGTCCAGGGTGTACCCCGCCTTTCGCCCATAGTCAGCTGGGATAGGCTCCAGCTTGCCTGCGACCCTGTAGAAGGATAAAGCGGCTAGAGATGATGAGATGAGATGAGATGAGATGAGATAAGAGCTCATTCATCCCAGCTGCCATGAAGATGTTAAATAGTAACAAATAGCAGTGTATTTTTCATTATTCAGTATTTATTCAACCTATATATTGGGCTTATTGTAGCCTTGACTGCTGTTGTTTACTTTTCCCTCCCACGCTCTGTGCTGTGCTCATTTTGTTGAGTTGCAATTATGTTGTGTCTCCGTCTGTGTTGTGTATGATGCAGTGAAGCACATGTTCGTATTTATGTGGTGTTATGTAGTGTGCAAGCTACTGTAGGTCTGTGATGCTGTGACTGGAGCCCAAGATGAATTTCCCTTTTGGGACAGTAAAGTATACTTTATCTTATTCACAGTATCACTTATTGTAGTATCCTGTGTAATGTGCACGCCTAAGTACTTGATTGAGGTTTTGATGGTGATACCATTTGCTGCTACAAGGTGGCAGTTATGTAAAGCTCGTAATTCACACTGATTAGATAAATACAATATTACAATTGTTCAACTGTAAACCTGATGCTTTAGAAAATAAATCTATAATCTGAATAGCCTTTGGAACTTGATCAATCTTTAACAAAATAAATAAAGTAGTGTCATCTGCTAGTTGATTTATGACTATTTGGTTCTCAAAAACATCTAACTGTTTAATGTCTGATGTTTTGACAAGAATTGACAGCATTTCTGCTTCATTTAAAACGAGTGATGGTGAAATTGGGCAGCCTTGTTTTATACCTCTGTTAATTGTGAAATGATTGGAGGTGCCGTCTGACAACAATATTGAGCTCTTAGTGCCATGGTAAAAGGATTTGATTACAGTCCTAAAGTTCTCTCTGAAACCACAGAGTTCCAATGACTTTACAATAACAGGATGATCTCCCATGTCGAAAGCTTTATAGAAATCCAGAAAAAGAATAAAGCCATCATCATCATCAATATAATCACTATATTGAAGAAGGTCCAGAACTTGGCACACATCATGTATTGATCTACCTCTCATAAAACCTGATTGGGTATCACTTATTATTTGAGAGAGTCCTTTTTTTGAGACGGTTGGAGAATGTGTGTTTGTTAGTAGTTTGCAATCATTATTAAGGAGTGTTATTGGTCTCCAGTTATCTATTTTTGGATCTTTATCTGGTTTTAGTATAAGAACTATGACACCTTAAATCATAGTTGGTGGAAGTGATACATTTTCTGTAGATTCTTTTAGTGTTTCAAAAAGGGTTTTGATATGATCCTAAAAGTGTTGATAAAAATGTGCTGTAAGGCCATCTGGGCCAGGGGAGCGGTCTGGAGTCAGGCAATGCAATGCTCTCTCAAGCTCCTCAAATGTGATTTGTGCCTCACAGTCATTTCTGAAATCCTCATTTATTTGAGGAATGAAGTCTTTATTTGACCAAAAAAGACTTCTGCTGAATCAGAAGATAAACTAGAAGAGTATGACTTAATAAAAAACAGTGTGTTTCTTTGGCTATTTTCTTTGGGTCTGAGCATTCATTATCATTAATGATCAATGTTCCGATATTTTTCTCCTGAAGGTTTTTCTCTAATTTGCAAAAATAAGTTTCTCTCTCCCTCGAAAATTTTCTTATTCTAAATTTCAGAAATTCTGATTTGGAGATACAAGAAGAAAGGCTGGCATCTTCAGAAACATCAGCAATAATATTTTGAACCCCTTGACAGCAGATCTCAGAATAAGCTGGCATTGAACTTCCAATAGCCCTTGTTTCGTTTGTAGGCATTACTAGGTTTCAGAGTTAAACACTTCAAACAGTGGTCAGATAAAGGAGCAGAAGATATACAACAGTTAGCAACAAATTATTTTATATAATCAGAAATTAGCCTATAATCAAACACATTAATCAAACAAGAGTTATGAGTGTGGAGATGGATGTAGGGCTGTATTCAGACTGGAATAATGATTTTCTAGATTATCAAAAACAGTGCATAGACAAGCAACTAGCATCTTTGGAACAATCAAGTTTCATGTAGTGGTTCGCACTGTCACCTCACAGCAAGAAGGTCCTGGGTTTGACCCAGTGGCTGCCGGGGGCCTTTCTGTGTGGAGTTTGCATGTTCTCCCCGTGTCTGTGTGGGTTTCCTCCGGGTGCTCCGTTTCCCCCACAATCCAAAGACATGCATGTTAGGCTAATTGGTGACTCTTAACGGAGCGTAGGTGTGAATGTGTGTGTGAATGGTTGTTTGTCTCTGGTGGGGTTTACATTAGACCGTATCAGCGGATCATCAGATTAACGTTTTTAAAATGATTAGTGTGCACACAGCAACACCAATACACGATTCGCGTGCACACAGCAACACCAATACACGGATACGCTCGGCTCCGCAGGCATCCTGCGCTCCAAATCACTCCACCCTGAACAGCGAGTGCCCTCTGGAGGGTGCGCACTCCGGCCCTGCGCAGCTCACAGAGCGCGCGAGTGGAGCGCACGAGCTGTGATTCGGGACTGAGCCGCTGTGTGTGATCTCAGTGCATGTCGGGCATGCGCGTCACTTACCACTTGCAAGTGGAAGGATGGCAAGCCTAAAGACAATCATAACTACACAATGGGCAGTATTTGCATCAGTATTTGCAGTATTTTCATACTTTTATACTCTTTAATGAAAGGTGATACAAGGCGGAAGTCCGCGCCGTTTTTCAGCAGTCGCGTCACATGACCAACGCCAGCGAATCAGGAAGGTGGATGTCACAGTGACGTTGTCCAATGACGACGCCAGCTAGAGCTCAGCACAGCGTATCCGCGTATCCACGTATTCTCAATGTTTGCGCAGCACCGGACCAGACACGATCTAGATTGAATACGTGGACCCTGGCGGATTCCCGTTTCCCGGCGTTTCCATGCGGTTTAATGTAAACGGACAGTGCATCCGCGAAGAAAACGAGACAGATACGGTCTAATGTAAACTTGGCCTCTGTGTGTCAGCCCTGTGATGACCTGGTGACTTGTCCAGAGTGTACCCCGCCTCTCACCCATAGTCAGCTGGGATAGGCTCCAGCTTGCCCGCGACCCTGCACAGGATAAGCGGTTACAGATGGATGTAAGTTTCATGTAATATGAGCTTCACCTTGCTGCATAATAGCATTCTGCTATATTCAGTGAGTAATAATTATATGTCTGTGATAGTGATGCATTGGGGGGGGGGGAGGGGGAGGAGGGACCATGATAGCATTCTTTCTTATGATAGCGGACACCCCAACTTTCTGGTGATATACTGCCCCCTATTTGTTTGGAGTGTGGAGTAGGAATTCACCAAGGGGCCAATTCTTCCACACAGCACCTTTAAAGTGCATATTCTGGACCAATTTCAGTTTTTTAAATATATGAAAGTATGTCCCTTTACACACTCATCCAGAAGGGTAATTTTGCACAAGGCCATCTGTCTACAGCAGAAAACAATAAAATAACAAAATGTGTCTGGAAAAATCCCAAGGGAGTCTGGAGCCAGAATCGTGACGTCACCTGCGGAAGCGCCGGCAGGCTGTGTGAGCTTTGCGCGGTTTCAGTGCACAGCCAGTGTAGCCCAAGCGCTCCCATTTCTCTCTCACTGTCCGGTCTTTTGGGAAACGATGAGTACTAATCCCATCATGATTGGTGTTGCTACACCCCCCCTACGATACATCTGTTAACCATTTTAATCATTACGTGATAACGTTGAAGAAATTTACAGAAAACCACCAGATCGTTTTCTCATGAACAAACCAGAGCTGACGTAGGATTCAGAGGGAGGCGTCCCGCACGTGACGTCACGAAAATTAATGTTTGCCAGGAAATCCAAATGGCAGTTTTTTTCAGAGGTGGACCAATTCGCCTCAAATGGCTTGATTTCAGCTGAATTTTTCTGGAATTGTGCAAGGTCAAAAAATTGCAGAGAATGCAGAATGTTACAGATATTTGACCAATATTCTTCTTCAAAGTTTAATATAAAATAGGAGAATTACATTGATCTTGTTCCTGAATTTACCCATGATATGCGCTTTAACATGCATATTCTGGACCAATTTCAGGGGTTTTTTTTATATGAAAGTATGTCCCTTTACACACACATCCAGAAGGGTAATTTTGCACAAGGCCATTTGTCGACAGCAGAAAAAAATAAAATAACAAAATGCGTCTGGAAAAATCCCAAGGGAGTCTGGTGCCAGAATCGTGACATCACCTGCGGAAGCGCCAGCAGGATGCGAGAGCTTTGCACGGTTTCAGTGCACAGCCAGTGTAGCCCAAGCGCTCCCATTTCTCTCTCACTGTCCGGTCATCGGAAAACGATGAGTACTAATCCCATCATGATTGGTGTTGCTACACCCTCCTACGATACATCTGTTAACCATTTTAATAATTACGTGATAACGTTGAAGAAATTTGCAGAAAACCACCAGGTCGTTTTCTCATAAACAAACCAGAGCTGACGTAGGATTCAGAGGGAGACGTCCTGCGCGTGACGTCACGAAAATTAATGTTTGCCGGGAAATCCAAATGGCAAGTTTTTTCAGAGGCGGACCAATTCGCCTCAAATGGTTTGATTTCAACTGAATATTTCTGGTATTGCGGAAGGTAAAAAACTTGCAGAGAATGCAGAATATGACAGATATTTGACCAAAGTTTAATATAAAATAGAAGAATTACATTGATCTTGCTCCTGAATTTACCTGTGATATGCACTTTAAAGCTGAAAGTCTCCACTTCAGGGCGGCACGGTGGTGTAGTGGTTAGCGCTGTCGCCTCACAGCAAGAAGGTCCGGGTTCGAGCCCTGTGGCCGGTGAGGGCCTTTCTGTGCGGAGTTTGCATGTTCTCCCCGTGTCCGCGTGGGTTTCCTCCGGGTGCTCCGGTTTCCCCCACAGTCCAAAGACATGCAGGTTAGGTTAACTGGTGACTCTAAATGGAAAGTAGGTGTGAATGTGAATGGTTGTCTTTGTCTTGTGTCAGCCCTGTGATGACCTGGCGACTTGTCCAGGGTGTACCCCGCCTTTCGCCCGTAGTCAGCTGGGATAGGCTCCAGCTTGCCTGCGACCCTGTAGAACAGGATAAAGCGGCTAGAGATAATGAGATGAGATGAGACATTGATTTTCGTGACGTCATCTGTGGGACGCCTCCCTCTGAATCCTACGTCAGCGCTGGTTTGTTTATGAGAAAACGACCTGGTGGTTTTCTGCAAATTTCTTCAACGTTCTTGCGTAATTATTAAAATAGTTAACAGATGTATCGTAGGAGGGTGAAGCAACACCAATCTTGACAGGATTAGTACTCATCGTTTTCCAAAAGACAGGACAATGAGAGAGAAATGGGAGCGCTTGGGCTACACAGGCTGTGCACTGAAACCGTGCAAAGCTCGCGCAGCCTGCTGGCGCTTCCACAGGTGATGTCACGAATCCAGCTCCAGACTCCCTTGGGATTTTTTCAGACACATTTTATTTTATTTTCTTCTGATGTTGACAGAGGGCCTTGTGCAAAATTACCCTTCTGGATGAGTGTGTACTTTCATATAAAAAAACACGAAATTGGTTCAGTATATGCCCTTTAATCTACCACCAGCTTGCAAGGCCTGTTGCAGCTTCGCAACCATTCACACTCACATTCACTCCTGTGGTCAATTTAGAATTTTAGAACCTCCAATTAGCCTAACCTGCATGTCTAACCAATGTCTAACCTGCACCTGGAGGACTTCCACGCAGAGAACATGCAAACTCCACACAGAAAGGCCCCTGTTGGCCACTGGGCTCAAACCCAGAACCTTCTTGCTGTGAAGCGACAGTGCTAACCACTACACCACCGTGCCGTCCAAAACAAAATATGTTTTATATTTTAGATTCTTCAGAGTATCCACCGTTTATTTGAAACATTATGCTCCTTTTGGGGTGGCACGGTGGTGTAGTGGTTAGCACTGTCGCCTCACAGCAAGAAGGTCCTGGGTTCGAGCCTAGCGGCCAACGAGGTCCTTTCTGTGTGGAGTTTGCATGTTCTCCCCGTGTCCGCGTGGGTTTCCTCCAGGTGCTCCGGTTTCCCCCACAGTCCAAAGGCTTGCAGGTTAGGCTAATTGGTGGCTCTAAATTGACCATAGGTGTGAATGTGAGTGTGAATGGTTGTCTGTGTCTATGTGTTAGCCCTGCGATGACCTGGCGACTTGTCCAGGGTGTACCCCGCCTCTTGCCCATAGTCAGCTGGGATAGGCTCCAGCTTGCCTGCAACCCTGTAGGACAGGATAAGCAGCTACAGATAATGGATGGATGGATGCTCCTTTTGAATTTGATGTCAGCAACATGTTTCAAAAAAGTTGGGACAGGGACATGTTTATCACTGTGTTGTATCCCTTTTAACAACACTCTGTAAATGTTTGGGAACTGAGGAGACCAACTGCTGTAGTTTTGAAAGAGAAATGCTCAACAGTTTGGGGTCTCCTTTGTCATATTTTGCGCTTCATAATGCACCAAATGTTTTAAATGGAACTGGACTGTAGGCAAGCCAGTTTAGCACCAGTACTTTTTTTTACTGTGGAGCCATGCAGTTTTAATATGTGCAGAAAGTGGTTTGGCATTGTCTTGCTGAAAGAAGGAAGGCCTTTTCTGCACTGTAAAACATTTCAGCCTTATTTAGTTATGTCCACTTACTTTTTCTCTTTAACTCCCTGAGCTCTGAAAAGTGTTTTAATTTGAACTAATCTGTGCAAGTTTTCAAAGGTTAGACTTGAATTACTTAGTTGTCTTGACTAATTGAGACTTTTTCTGAGTTGAAACAAAGGTAATCATCAAATTGAGTTAACTTGCATTTCCAAGTTAAACCTATTTGAAATGTTTTACAGTGTGAAAAAGATTTTGTCTGGATGGCAGCATATTGCTCTGAAACGTGTAAATATCATTCAGCATTAATGATGCCTTCCCAGATGTGCAAGCTACCCATGTCATGTGCACTAATGCACCCTCATACCATCACAGACGCTGGCTTTTGAACTGTGCACTGATAACAAGCCGGATGCTCCCTCTCCTCTTTAGCCTGGAGGACGTGGTGTCCATGATTTCTAAAAAGAATTTCTACTTTTGATTTGTCAGTCCTCAGGACAATTTTCCACTTCGCCTCAGTCCATTGTAAAAGAGCTCGGGTCCAGAGAAGGTGGTGGTGTTTCTGGATATTGTTTATATCTGGTTTTAACTTGCATTTGTGGATACAGTAATTACCTGTTTTCACAGACGATAGTTTTCTGAAGTGTTCCTGAGCCCATACAGTGATTTCCACCACAGACAGGTGTCTGCTTTTAATGCGGTGTCGCCTGAGGGCCTGAAGATCACAGGCATCCAATGTCAGTTTTCAGCCTTGTTTCTTGCGTACATAGATTTCTCCAGATTCTTTTCAAATCCATTGTGGTGGTGTACAGAGGAAAAATAGCAAAAAAATTGTCACTGTCCAAATACTTATGGACCTGACTGGAAGTTAAGTTTTCATTTAAATAAGTATTTAAATATGCATCAATCAAAAATATGACCTAATAAAAAGATCAATATACTGAATGAGCAGCCTGTCACCTTCTTAAACAGACAGAACACAGTGACGCTCATGAGGAAAGAAGTGACAATGACTCTGATAGAGGAATCAGGGAATCAGGTAAACTAGTCAGTGTAATCTCCTCAGGATGACTTTTCACTGCAGTCACAACACTGTCACGTGCAGCAGCATGAAACGTCAGAGCCGGAACGTGTCACTGACCAATCAGGTAGCGTTATGTCATGAATATTAATGAGAATCCCCTCTGCCATCCTACATTTAACATATTTGTTTTAATTTAATATTTTCAACCCAAATAGACCGCATTATTTCACGTTTGTACCAGCAGATGGAAGGATTTAGTGCAGATTGAGGATTCATTTATTCCTATTTGGAAGAACAGAAAAACCCTGACGCTTTTATTTTGAAATAAAATACAAGTTTATGTTTGAGGTTTGAAAGAGAAACAGTTTTGTTTGGTTTTATTTACACAGACATCAGCAGCTGAACTTCATCCATTTTACTGATCAGATTAAATTCTGCAGTAAAACTCAGTGTGAACTGTAAATAATCTTTATTAATATTTGATTTGTAATGACAAAGTTCCACAATCAAAATGTGTAACAACAGACAGTAGGAGTAAAATTATTTGTTTCTGCAAAAAACTAAACCCAGGTATTAAAATAAACTGTACAGCATTTTAAAGGGAAATATGTATTACTAAAATTAACCAGAAAAAGTAAAATATTTCTGTTTATTCTCACCATTTAATAGATGATTACATTTGTGAGTTGAAAATTCATTCAGTGTTTAATACAGGAGAGATGATCAGTGGGGCTGAATTTTTACCTCCTTCATTTAAATAAGGACAGAAGTATGGATAGAGTTTCTCAGTGAAAGACTGACCAGTGAAAGAGTAGATATGAGATCTGGACTTCACATCATAAAAGGAGACCAGACCCTCCTCATAATCCACAAACACCCCCACCGTCTCCAGCTTCTCTCTCAGTGTGAGGGGGACAGAGGCATCAGCACAAGCCTTATACTGATTCTCATTCCTCAGTCCCACAGTCCACAATCCATTCTGAGGTTCCAGTGTAATCGTCCCCTTCCTGTTAATGTTCTCTCTCACAACTCCTAATGTCCACGCAGTTTTCCCTCTGACCTGCACCTCATAATAAAATCTCCCTGAGGAGAAACTCTGCTTTCCCAGAACACAGGCACACGGATCAAACCTCTGTGGTGTATCAGGGAGATTCTGCCGTTTGTCTCCATCTGTCACTTGTTTTCCATCAGCAGACAGGATGAGATTGGGTTGAGCTGTATCAGGGTCCAGAGTCACATCCACTGAGAGAAACACACAGTGTGTGATATGAGTTTGCAGGTAAAAAAGATTAAATCATCATCCAGTAGTGAGGATCATTTGTAGCGTTTACATATCTTAACACGCATTTTAATAACAGGTAAACACCGGTTTCTGAGCAGAGAGAGGTTCCGTTTAGCCCCTTGATGGAAACTCCGTAGTGGCCACATGAGCTGTGGGAGTCACTTGCTGGTCGGACATTTTGAACTCCGACTCAACTTGTGGGACACCGTGGATGCGAGTTTCTTAAAATACTGCCACCGTTTCCGTTTGGCTAAGCAGGTAAGTGTTGTTTTACTAGACTCGGGATTTAACAGTGAAGCGCAGTTTACTGTTTCAAACGAAATATGGGTTCATTTTGTCCGACCACCAAAGCTAACATTGTTAGCGAGGCTCCAGACGGCGCTCCAAGCTTAGCGACCCTCAAAAGAATTCTTGCACAAACACTCGGGTGGCCAGATTTCCCGAGTCTGAAACCGGGACACTTTTGCGCGCGACCATGCTTGTGCACCTTTTTTTTTTTTACGTAATCGTGACAGTCGGAGAGGTGCTCTTATCATTTTGTTGAAGCTCACATTTATCAACATCTCACATGAAATAACACAAACAGGCATGTTGTTATCTAGTAGCATAGTGGTATACAGATCAGTTAAATTATGGTCAGACAGCAGATTTTGTAATGGCTGAGAATAGGCCAGGCTATGTCCATAGGCCACATTTAAACTGATTTATTTCACCTGTTTGTGAGAACACCAAGAAGAATGCATATGCACATGTAGGCTACATCTCTAAAATTGTATGCACTATAGCATGAACTTAAAAAGTAGATATGTGACCTCAACATAGCCTCGGTCAAAATCACCCTTACTAACCATTCCCCACAACTGAATGAATAAAGCAAGATGTGTACAAAAGTGAACACTTTAATGGAAGGTGCAACAAGCTGTTCAACACAGCAATAAACTGTCAGAATGGTATGTTAAACAGAAACAAAAAAGAGACAAGTGATTTGAGAATATATACTACGGAAGCCGAGAGAGGCCCTTCATATAATCCTTTTTTTTATTCACCTTGTTATCCCGAGATAACGACATAATTAATTCAGGATCTCGAGAAAACAACACAACTAATTCAAGATCTCGAGAAAACAAAACAATTATTCCGTGATCTCGAGTAAACAGCTGAGAAATGGTTCATTCAGGTGCGCCGAGAGACTTGTGATATGCTGACTTTGGGGCTATTTCTCATTCTGTATAGACGCAACTTTGGTCATTAGAATGTCTGGAATAATTGATCACCTAATAAGGCAATATTTTGATCAGGGGTTGACACAGGGAGAGATTGCATTGTCTTTTAATAAGGGATAATTTCAAAATTAGTCCGCAGCACCTCCGCAGAAGACTGGCCCAGCTTCGTCTCTACCGACGGAGATACAGTGATCCAACTGAGATCATGAAATAATTTTGTTTTCTCGAGATCTCGAAATAACAGTTTTGTTTTCTAGAGATCTCGAATTAGTTGTGTTGTTTCCTCGAGATCCTGAATTAATTATGTCGTTATGTCGGGATAACAAGGTGAATAAAAAAAGATTATATGAAGGGCCTCTTGCGGCTTCCGTAAATATACACTCAAACAAAACAGCAGTAAAGGAGGAGAGGGGCGACAGCCCGAGGAAAGCCCCCACAGGAGCGCACAGCATTTGCAACATAGGCAACCCAACTCAGTACAAGAAGAAAACACTTACAGTGTGTGCAGTAGGCTTCGTGCGCATTGTTCTGCACCTCTCGGAGGAAGGGGTAGGTGCCCTGTAAACCTTTGGAAAAGGTACATTTTCTTTTCGGCATAATTGCTGCGGCGTTACTGCTGCTAGCTGCTAGACAAAGAACATTCGCGCCAGTTAATGTTTATTTTATTGTTGCATGGCAACACGTTCTATTGTCTGGAATAATGTGGCTAAATAAACATCCATGCCACAGGGCCAGGGGGCAGTAACCAGGAAAGTTTGCGATTCCTGTCAATTCATCAAAATAGTAAATGCAGACATTTCTCCACTAATGATTCCCACGCTGCTCAGTCGCAAACGTCGCGAGTGGCGAAAACCGGGACATATCCGAGTCCCGACAGACTTTTGTCGGGACTCGGGACACACAACCCCAAATCGGGATTGTCCCGGTAAAACCGGGACGTCTGGTCACCCTAACAAACACGACTTTATGCTAACTTTATGTTGGAACGCACTGCGTGTGTTTATAATGCGTTGTAATTGAATTATGGTGTAGTTTTGTTTGAGGAGGAAATGATGCCGATGAGCACTGGGAGGAGGGGGAGGGGGTGACCTGGTTCTGCAGTTAGCAGTAGCCGCGCAGTGAACGCAAACGCGGGGCGATTTGTCAGTCAGAAATGTTACAATTCTGCAGATCCAAGCCAGTGTATAGCGCCATGTGGGAAACTCGCTGATTAAAGTGAAGGGGCTTTGAAGTTGGTTAGACTTGGGTCCAGGAGAAGAGCACAGTCTTCCCAGTGCCTCCCGAATGGACGCTGCGGCAGGAATGTAAACGCTAGCGGTGGGCGGATCGATCTAAAGTATCAATCAAAAGCATCGATCTAAAGTATCGATCGTATCTCCATTAAAGCAACTCAGAATGGAATGTTTCCTTGTGCCAGCTGTTTACACTAAAGGGTCGATTCAACAAAGATCTTATTTAACCTTTTCATGTGTGAAATGTGAGGAAAAATAGTCCAAGTTTTAAGATTTTGTAGGATTTTCATTGTTCAAAATTGTGCTTAAATTGAAATCCATTTAAGTTACTCAGAACATTCTGTCTTATTTAAGCCATTTAACTGTCCATGCATGTGGGGGAAAATGTTTCATTCTCAGTTCATGCTGAACCATATCAGTTATAAAACACGAAGATCTATATTTTCATACATGTACATGTATCTGCAATTGCTTGATTATCTCATCTCATTATCTCTAGCCGCTTTATCCTTCTACAGGGTCGCAGGCAAGCTGGAGCCTATCCCAGCTGACTACAGGCGAAAGGCGGGGTACACCCTGGACAAGTCGCCAGGTCATCACAGGGCTGACACATAGACACAGACAACCATTCACACTCGCATTCACACCTACGGTCAATTTAGAGTCCCCAGTTAACCTAACCTGCATGTCTTTGAACTGTGGGGGAAACGGAGCACCCGGAGGAAACCCACGCGGACACGGGGAGAACATGCAAACTCCACACAGAAAGGCCCTCGCTGGCCCCGGGGCTCGAACCCGGACCTTCTTGCTGTGAGGCGACAGCGCTAACCACTACACCACCGTGCCGCCCCAATTGCTTGATTATTTGAGATTAAACTAATTTATTCTTTTGAAAACTGATTGAAATTATCAAGTTAAAGTATTAAACATTTTCTTATACTAGCTTCACTGAGATGTCAAGGTTCTTTTCCTTTTATTATAAAATTAATACTTTGGCTGCTGCTCAGATTAAGAAAGCAGTTTGAAGACATCACTCTGGGCTGTGATCACCTAAGACTTTGGCTTTATTTTGTCAAATGTTTTTGAACCAAGTCTGACTATTTCCCGCTCTTTATTTCACTCTTATTTTCAGACTCTGTTATTTCGGGTGGTTGTCTTCTCCAAAGAAGCCAGACGAATACAGCTTGCTGTAGCAGAATCTGTCAGTGAACTGATTGATGGACTGAAAGAGAGACTTGGACTTGAAGGTGATTTCTCACTCCAGTTTGAGGATCCAGATGTTGGCAATGCATTATGTAACTTGACAATGTCTGAATTACCAGCTGAGCGTGCAGTCCTGCATATTATGCGCGACTGTAATTCATCTCTACTTAAACAATCCAGTGACCATTCGATTGGTTCAGTCTCCGCTCTTGATACAGCCAGTGTTCACTCTGAGCATTTCAGGTCTAGCTCAGACTCTATCCAGAGCAATTTAAGGCATGTTGCTGAGCGGCCCTCTCTGTTCCCAATCCCTGAGTTCTTATATGATGTTGAACTGAAATTGCGTAAGGGTAATGAGATGTACAAAAAGTCAAAGAAGGGCCTTGACCCAGAACCTGGTACCAGTCATTGCTTTGGTGTTCTGAATTGAAACAGAAAATGATCACAGTATTTCTGATTTGTAAAAGTACAAATTAATGCAGGATTGCAGTGGAATTTCTTTCCCTCTTTCTTTTTGCGTTTTGTATAAATTCACTTTGGCACTATACTAACTGATATGCTTGTGTGTTTTCCACTGGGTACTGTTAGACATCGGACATTGTGTCTCACCGAAAGACAGCAGCACTGAGGGGCCTGCCTATTTTTGTTTGGGATGACATCGCTAAATTCTTCTTGAAGTGTTCGGTGAGTAATAACAAGTTTATTTCTATCGTACATTTCCTGCACAGGTAATTCAATGTGCTTTTTTTAAACTTCCACAAGCTGAATGGCAAGGGTCGGTAGCATGTTACTAAAATTTAGGTTGGAATAAGAAGAAATGCATTTTGTCTTTCCGTTTTCTTTAACACTCGATCATGTTTGTTCCTTCTCTTCAGGACACTGACCCTGAAGAACGAGTGCTCAGAGGTGTGTCTGTTGCCATCCTCACTGTCCTCGAAGACAATGATGCTGCCATTTCACCAAATGTGCGAGACATGGCTATTGTGTTGGAAGGGGCCATTGTGCTCCATGACCTACCAGACCTCAGTACTGCCTTTGCATCCCTCTTTGGCCTTCTGTATGCCATGAACATTGATTATCCAAAGGAGATGAGGTATACCTTTGAAGCACTTCAGACTATCTTTTTTTGAGCTTGGCTCTCGATGCTCACAGCGCATAAGGGGTCTCAAAACAAAGCTATTGCTGTGAGCTAGTCATTTTAAGCATGCAGATCTCTGCCTCTGAAACAAAGATTCATGAAACTTTTGGAGATGTCAGCTGCCAGTTCACAAGAGGTGCATATACCGTGTTTCCACTGTTCATGTTTGTTGTTGGTGCTCAAGTAAAACTTGGGTGTATGCACTATCTTCCATGTGCAGTCATTTTAAGCATGCAACTCCAGTTTGCCTGTGAAATATACATTTTTGGTATTTGTGGATGTCAGTTAACAAGAGGCAGTGGAGCTTTATAATTTTGTTTTTATTCTTAAATTCTTTGATTCAAAGACCTTTAAACGCATTTGAAAAATGCACATCTTGTGCGACATAATCCAAATTCAAGATGTTTTTGGATGCGTTTGTCACAATCATTTTACAAGATTTGTAAGAGGCACATAACCAGTGTTTTGCCTGTTCAAGTTTGTTCCTAAAATTTCAATGTATGTGCAATTTTAAACTTGTCTAGTTCATTGTGATTAGAGCTCATTTACAACTTCAAGATACAGGGATGAAAGTCTTCCGCAAATACCCGGAAATCCGGATATTTGACAAAACCCTTGAAAATCTCCGGTTTTCCGAATGGACAAATTAATTTTTCGGATTTTTTGCGTTCCTAGACGTAATACTTGGCATCGTCCTTGCATGGGCGCAGTCCTTAAATAGCCCAAACACAGTTCATTGATTAAAGACAGGTGTTCTTTGTTAACGGCGCGTGTGCACAGGACTGACACCGTTCTGCGCAAGCGCAACACAATCGCACTAGAAAGCATGTTCACGCTGCCAGTGTAGCTGCAGTCTTTTTAGTTGTGAATTACGAGTATTTCTTCTTGTGTGAATAATTCGCCATGTCAAAACAAGCAAAACTTTCCTCCTTCTTTCGATGTGAAGAGAGGTAAGCAATTTATTATATCTATATTTTTTCCATCAAAGTTGCATTTTGTGGTTTCGAAGCTAAGTTGTAGTGCCGTTTCTAGAACACATCAAGAAAACGTGGAAGAAACAGCAATAATGGAAGAGCCGGTTTCTAAGCTGCCTAAAACTAGCAACGGTAATTTATTTTTTGTTACATAATGTACTCAGGCTGCCAGTCAGTGTGTGACACACACACACACACACACACACCCTACGCCCCGATTTATGAGAAATTTGGTATTCATTGGTGTTTTAAATTTACAGACAATACGAACGAATGTAAACAATTGGCTTCAACTCACATAAATATGAATTGGAAATGTTTAGTTCACTTTAGCTTATGCAAACACACAACTCGACTAAAAGATTGAGCCTTGTTTATCAATGTCCCCAACATTGAAACCTGAAAGCTTTAGAAACTCTAACAGACCTTTACTTTTTAACAGTACTGTTTTGGGATTTTGCTGAGTTTACCTTCAGCTGTCTGATATTTTTCAAAGTAATGAACTGTGTAGCAGGAAAATCACCGCGTTTTCTAAATGCACTCCTGAAAATTACTCATTAACTAGGGGAATTAAATTTGATATTTTTGACATGTTAATCATTAATGCACATGAAAGGACAAGGCTTAAAAGTTATCACTTGTTTTAGTGAAAATAAGTGCTAAAATGCACTAGAATGCAGGGTTTTGCGTGTGATGTTATTAAAATATTTTCGGGGGACGTTTCCCCCCCCATCTTACTTTGACTTTCAAAAGTTCAGGGTTTTTTTCTTTGCTCCACTTTCATCTCTAAAGATACACTTGGACAGGCAGTTATTTTATGTATGCATGTCCTGTTCACCACGATGTTTACCAAGAGGAATAAACATAGTGTCGGTGAACTTAATGCTTTGTGCTTTTCATTTTGTTTAAATATTAATTTATTACAGCAGCATGCGTTTTTATCGATTTATAAAGCAACATTTGTATCTCACTGAATCAAGACTTGTTTATTCAGCAGGAATTTCTGCATTTGTTGAAGATAGAAATACGTGTTATTGAAGCAAGAATTTCGTGCTTAGCCTCGCAAGATTATCAAAATTATGTGAACAAGAAAATTAAAGTCTGCAGAACTCTTGTCTAAACTTGAAAACGAGTAAAAGTCAACGACAGTAGTCAAAAGTTGAGACAGTTCAAAAATCTATTGCATCATGTTGCCTTGATAATTTGAGTTTTCTCAACATTTTCATTTTTACAGTGTAGTGAGGAGGATAATGAGAGACACTTTAAGACTTCCTTTTAGCTGGAGAGATCTACAGATGAAAATAAGTCTGATGATGCAGTGGTGTAATGATGATCTGTACATTTTAATATGAGAGGAAACAGAAACCTCACTGTACCTGCATACTGCTGAATCCTCTTCAGTTCTGTGGAAAATAATTACAACAAAACATCACTTTCATTAGAGTTCAGATGGTTTTATTGCAGGATTTGAATCAAATAAAGCTAAAAATTAACAAATATTATTATAGACTTGTGCCAAGAAAACACATCATATAAAAGTTTCTCACCTGCTTCCTTTAACTTGTCATCGAGTGTTTTAGTGAGTTTCTCATTCAGAGTCTGCTGAAGCTGAGACAGAGCTGTCCTCACAGTGTCCCCACTCAGATCAGTGTTAATACTGATCTCAGTCCAGTTCTTGGTGTGTGGAGGGCTGCACATGGAGGAGTAAATCTACAGTAGAGTAGGAGAGAGGAGAAATTCCTCAGCATGGTGAGTGTTGTTCTGTGATGTTCTGCATTGCCAGTGAGCAGAGAGAGGAACACTGACCTGTAGGAGGTGGAGATGCTCCTCAGTGTGTGAGAGCTGCTCCAGCTCAGTGTCTCTCCTCTTTAGCACAGTGATTTCCTGCTCCAGCTCTTTAATGAGTCCTTCAGCCTGCCTCTCTGCTGCTTTCTGCTTCTCCTCCATCACTTCGAGCAGCTCAGCCTGACTTCTCTCAATGGAGCGAATCAGAGCAGTGAAGACTTCAACACTGTCTGCTTTCTCTTTCTCTGTGCTTCTCTAAAGGAGCAACACATTTTCACTTTCTTTACATCACACTGAATAATTAACTAATATTTACTGCGGATTGTTAATTTCTACAGATTAAAGCAAACAATACATAAACTATTTTCCACACACTTTGCTGAGCTTGACTGAGTGTTTGATCTCTTGTATCTTCTTCAGTCGATCCTCAATCATCTGCTGCACATCTGTCTGTGTTTTCCCCAGCTGAGTCTGATGACAGAGCAGAAGATAAATAATAGATATTTTTAATATTTGATAATTGATATTTTTAATACTTTTGTCCTGGAACTTGATCTCAAATTTCCAATCTGATCTACCACATAATAATGTCTAAAGTTGATGTTAATGAACGTTTCTCACCTTCCTCTCTCCGCTCTCCTCCTCTATAGGAACAGTGTTGTGATTCTTGTGGTCTCCTTCAGTGCAGAACTGACACACACACGTCTGATCATCTCTACAGAACAGCTCCAGCGGTCTCTCATGTTTCTGGCATATGTAGTCCTCCAGGTTCTCCACAGGGTTTATTAGTTTGTGTTTCTTAAGTTTGGAAACATGATTATGAGGCTCTAAATGAGTTTTACAGAAAGTCAGTCCACAATCCAGACAGGATTTCAGGGCCTTCAGCTTCTCTCCAGTGCAGGCATCACAAAGAACCTCAGGTTTGTCAGGACCACGTTTCTTCTTGAAGAGATCTGCAACCTCTCTCAGTGTTGTATTAATCTTCAGTTCAGGTTTCTTGGTGAATTTCTCTTTACATAATGGACAGTGACAGTGTTGACTCTTCTCCCAGCACTGTGTAAGGCAGCTCTTACAGAAGTTGTGTCCACATGGAGTGGTGACTGGATCAGTGAACACATCCAGACAGATCGAACACAGCAGCTGCTCTTCAGACAGGAGACTGCTGGAGTCACCAGAAACTAGGGTTGATATAAAATAATGTTACACATTGTTTATAAATAGTGTAGAAATACTGGAATTTGTTTCAACCTTGTCTCTATACAGTCCACTGCATCTGTAGTGTCTCATTTCATCTCATTATCTCTAGCCGCTTTATCCTTCTACAGGGTCGCAGGCAAGCTGGAGCCTATCCCAGCTGACTACGGGCGAAAGGCGGGGTACACCCTGGACAAGTCGCCAGGTCATCACAGGGCTGACACATAGACACAGACAACCATTCACACCTACGGTCAATTTAGAGTCACCAGTTAACCTAACCTGCATGTCTTTGGACTGTGGGGGAAACCGGAGCACCCGGAGGAAACCCACGCGGACACGGGGAGAACATGCAAACTCCACACAGAAAGGCCCTCGCCGGACCCGGGGTTCGAACCCGGACCTTCTTGCTGTGAGGCGACAGCGCTAACCACTACACCACCGTGCCGCCGCATCTGTAGTGTAGGTGTGAAAATCACACACCACAGTTTCTACATGTTTTTCTGGACTGATATGAAAGGTTTTTATTCTAAACTCCCTTACAATTGAAGTCTAACGGCACTTATTGGGGCGTCATTTAATGTTTGTGTAAAATATTTTTATGGAATACTTTCATGAATTTTACAGTTAAAGGTGTACTGTAGATCTTACATCAGAAATAAAACCCAGAAGCTCCTGCATTAATAATAATGACAAAGTTGTCATCACCCCAGAGCTGATTATTTTTACATAAAACTGTTCATGCTTGTGCTTTATTCCTCTTATACAGTATCGGTGCAACACTCCAACAATAAAACACTTTTCTTTCACAAAGTCACACTTTTTTCATTCTGTAGTGACTTTAAATGTGGAACATGTGCAAAGTTTCAAACTTTGTTCATGTCCAGATTCCCAGATTTTTAATGTGGTCTCAGACTTTTGTACCTCACTGTATATTCATCTTTTTTTTAATCATACTTTGTTTTACACAGGGGCGGACTTACCATTAGGCAAACCAAGGCGGTTGCCTAGGGCCCCCAAAATTTGGGGGCCCCTAACAGTCAGCCCCATCACGGTAAACACCAAACGATATATATGTAATCTTAATTTGTCTCTGATATTAAGGAGTCAACTATATAAATGGAAAAACACACCAAAATAGCATCAGGATATCGAATTCATGTGTATATAGTATTTGTCCCAGCACACACACACACACACACACACACACCCTGGTTGTTTTACATTGGACTAGTCCATGATCTGACGAGGTAGACAGGTGCGCGACGGAAATTCAAACCAAAGCAGAGGGAACTGTAAACAAGATGAAGCGCAGTTATGAGAGTGGTTGCCCTAAACGAAAAAAAGGGCAAAAAGAATGCAGCTGCACTTCTGAAACTAACTAAAGTGGAGACGATGTCATATTAAGCGATGATCTGGCACTGTGGCCAGCAACGTTACCAGATTCAGAGAGGTGTTCAATTGTCCAAAAAGGTCCAGTACAAATAAGAGGAGTAGATTTTCCCAAAAACAAGTAGGACTTTCTTTCTCATATGATTATGATGAACAATGGACATTTGGAGATTAAGGACTTTTCAGTAATGTACTGGCTGCAACCTTTAAAAACTCATACCTCTCTCTTTCTCTACCCCCTCTCTCTCTCACACACACACACACACACACACATACACACACACCTACACCCCATTATGGAATGGTGATGGAATACGTGAACAATGGAATTTTGAAGATTAAGGACATTTCAATAATGTACTGGCTGCATCCTTTACAAACTCACAATCCCTCTGTATCTGTCTCTCAACCACTGTATTGCCTGTCACTTAATGGCTCTCTCCCTCACTCACTCACTCACTCACTCACTCACAAACTCTCTCTCTCTCTCTCTCTCTCTCTCTCTCTCTCTCTCTCTCTCGTACATTTATCTTGCCATCAGTCTTATCCCTTTGAAATGTAGAGGTTTCGATAGAGTAATATCCATTTGTGTTGTAGTTCTGATAACAGTAAGATCATTTTGTATCTCTGGTAATGTGTATCTGGTAATATGTATCCATTTGTGTTCTACTTCTGATAAGAATAAGATAATTTTATATCTGGTAATATGTATCTGTGGAGTAAAAATAATAATTGGATTTCAGATATCCTTGTTTTATTAAAATATGGAGATTGACTCTTAAAATTGTCTCTCTCTCTCTCTACTGTCTCTTCTTCTGTTGTTTGCCTTGTCGCTCTCTCTTTCTGGTTTGATCTGAGCAAAAACACTGTCAGAATTTTGGCAAATGCTGGAGTAATCTCAAACCTGTTTCACTGTGGAGCTTATTTGGGGCTCGTTGTTAGTGGCAGTTTGCTATCTTTTTTTCTGAATTTACAGCACGGAGATATGGCATGTGCCAAGTAAGGATGACCATTATTCTGTATGTGTGTTTCAAGACTGACTTTTGAGGGCCCCATGTCTGTATTTCGCCTAGGGCCCCAAAATGGCTAGAACCGCCCCTGGTTTTACATTATACATGTTTAGCTTTAAAAATGTTGTAAGGTTCCATTAAATTGCAGCCTGATCACAGCCATTTTATCCTGATTATTTGTGCCGATTCTGATTAACAATTACATTCCACAATCATATACTTTAATTTAGTTTCATATATATTCAGTTGTGCCTAAATTACTGGCAAGCATGAGATTTAATCACAGCGATCTTTTCTCTTTACTGTGAAAGTGTCACGCTTCCGGGTTCACCCAACACTCAGGACTCCAGTTCCCACAATCCCCCTCACACCAGTCACTACCACGTGCTCTCCGTCAGCCAATCCGGAGCCACTTCCTCGGAGCGGCTCCCCCGAGTTCTAATCACCATCACCTGTTCCTTTCGGTCTCCGTTTGTATTGATGCCCCTTTGCTTGTTTTGTTCCTCTCACAGTATCGCCTCTGCATTCCGTCAGACTACTGAGCGCTATTATTCTGAGTGTAGTCCTGTGTCTGACCCTTTCTGCCTTCCGCTTTCCCCCGTTCCGCCCTTGTGTTTATATCGCCTGTGTTTTTCTGATTCCTGGGCCCTGTACTACGAACGGAGGTCAACCTACCCAGAAGTAACCCAGGGTTCCCCCGCTAAACCGGGGTTGACAAAACCTGGTTATCTTGTTTGGGGTTAAACGGTACTACGACGCCAGTTATGAAGTTGATTTGTTGAACCTGGTTTAACCTAATCAGGGTTAATGCGCGTTCACGCTAAAGGGGAGGTTATCAGCGCAAATCCCCACTGTTCACAATGGCACGGTCGCCGTACTTCACGGAGGAAGAATGCGCTGTCATAATGCAAAGCTACGAGGAGTTCAAAACAACATTAAGAGCAAAATCTAACACAGCGGCTGCCAATAAGGAGCGGCAAGCATGTTGGCAACGAATTGCCGATCGGGTAAATGCGCAAGTACATTCTCCCCTCTACATGTTCCAGAATGAGAGAAAGCTTCATGATCAATCACAAGTCACAGAAAATGGTCCTTCGACGTGGCCCCAGTCATATATAGCTTGTTTAATGTCCGAAAAATCCTGAATAAAATTTGGTATGGTAAATTCATGGAGTAGCCTACTTAAGCTGATATGTGCACAGAGTCACATGAATTAGGATGACTGACTGTTCAGTCCCTTTGACTAAGTTGGTGTATGTCCTGTGAACATTTCAGAGGCAACAGCAGTGCCAAACGCACCTGGCAACAGGTGAAAATGAAATATAAAAACATCATTCATAATGGTGTGTGTGCACGTGCAAGCGAGCATTCATTTGCCTTTTATTTATTCAAGTTTTATCTGTTTGCCTAATAGTTCAAATTGTTTTGTATATAGTTTATAATGTAGTTGTGTGATATTAATGATAATATTGTGGGAAAACTACTTTGCACGGACGTTCATTTAATTTATTCTATCGTCATTTTGTTTGTTCTATTTTTGTGTATTTTATTTATTTATCTGTTTGTCTAGTTGTATCTATTTTTCTAATAATATATTTTTTGCATTAATAGTTTGTTTTTTCCTATTAAAATAATCTTGTGTTCTTGTTATAACTTTATCTATTTATCTGACTGTTTAGTTGTATCTATTTTTATTACAATTTCAATATTTTTAATATAGAAAGTTTGTTTTTTTCTATTAAAATGTTCTTGTGTGATAACTAGTTCTTGTTATATTTATTGTAGTTGTATCTATTTTGTATCTCAGACTTAAATATTTTTGTAAAACAAGTGTTTTTCTATAAAATATTCTTGCGGTCTTGATAACTATGTTCTTGAGTGGGTTTTTTTTTTTTTACAGAAAAGCCGTTCTGCATGGACATTCATTGAAGCCCTCATTGTTTTTTAATGGTTATTTATGAGCGTTTAGGGGTTACAATAATGTAAGTCTAGGTTGCTTTATATAAAAGATATGTCCAGAAATATTGATGTCACTGTCTAAGCAGAGGGATCTGGCTTCTTTAGACGCTGTCTTCTTAAAACTGAATAAATATTTAAAAAGAGCCAAATGAGCCAGTCTTTTGAACGGCTCTTTTCAAAGAACGGATCACAAAGATGCACTGAAAAAAATGGCTCTTTGGATTTAATTAATTTCCTTATGTCAACAGGTCGCACAAACTCCAATCATCTAAATCCAGAAATATTTTTCCAGTAAAGTATGATTATATTTATTAAATTGAATTTACTTATATTTTTTATGTAATTGCAGGCAATTTTTTTCAACAACATTTACCCAAGTTTTTAAATAAAATTTACTTATATTGATTTGCATGGCTTTAATTAAATTTCTTATTTATTCTATACAAATCAAAAGCATTTGTGTATATTTAATTTTTTTTAATAGAATTTACTTATATGGCTTTAATTACATTTATTTATTGTATACCACATGCAATTGTGTATATTCCAAACAATACAATGGTTTAACGCCCAATTCAGTTTGGAAAGGAAGACCGCAACACTGCGTCTTTACCATTTAACCACTTTATTCTGACTTGCTGAGTCTGTAAGCCAAAATAAAGTGATGAAATGGTAAAGAAGCAGTGTAACACTTATTCTGCAAAATGAAAGCGATGGATTGAAAAGCTCCCCCTGCCAATTAATTATGTTTAAGGTGTGCGAGCCCTGCCAATATCCATATGCAGTTGGAAGCAATACAATAATGAAAAGTAAAAGCCACGATAATATTGCGAAGGGATGTTTGAATTGTTAGGAACTACCTTTAAAACATTCCTGCGATTAACCTTCAATAAATGTAATCTGCGATTAACCTTTAATAAATGTAACCAACAAAACAAACCAAGTACTGGCAATGTTAACTTTATTTTCTCTTGGGGGGGAAAAAACACATCAAGAACATCCAATCTTTGTTTTAGAGAATCACTTTGTTTCCAAGATATTTCACTTTTGTGACAAAAAACCTCCATATTAAACAAAACACTGGAGCATGATTGACATCTTGATCTATGACAACTTGACATCAACTTTAAGTGCTGAACTGTGCTCCTCTTTTTTCCTTTGACTCGTTTGCCCCGTCTTCCATTCTGAACATCCCCTCACAGCTCTCCTGACTCTCTCTCCCTACTTACTTTCTCCCACTTCCCATCGCTCTCACTCCCTACTTACTTACACTTTCTCCCTCACACTCTGCCACTCACTCACTCCATCTCTCCCTACTTACTTTATCCCTCTCTTCCTCTCTCTCTACCGTCTCTCTCTCTCTTCCCTGTATGTCTACACTCTCCTACACAGCTGTGCAGCAACCTGGGGGAAATGGGACTGTACTGTATTTTTACCCCGTTTTCTTCAGTGCGGGTCAGGCCTGTGTTGGGATGAACCAGGCAGGGTCAGCAAGGCTTGTGTGTACATTGTAGTCCCAGTGGAGAGGGCACTCTGAACTGAAATGTTCCCCATAGTAATAATAATAAAAAATAAATAAAAAAGTCCCTCAAAGTATCTCTAAACTTGAACTGAAACTCTGCAATTGAAATCCCCCCCCCCAAAAAAAAAACAACAACAACAAAAAAAAAACTTACAGCGCAGCATCCAATTTGTGTTTTAGTCCATAAACTCTTGGGGAGACTCGCTCCCGATCCATCTCCATGAGCACTTTCTGGACAAACTCATAAAAGTACCTGAGCTCACATGGATATGCCATGTTCATGACATATATTATTGCAAACATGAAAACACAGGCCTGTGCTTCACTGGCAATGTTGTCGAGGACAATAGTGCCCTCCACATGGATCCCAATATCTTCGTGGTCTCCAGCATCTCCCCCGTCTTTGCAGATAAGGTAGATGCCCATGGGTTGCTTGCGGAATTCCCTCTCGATATCAAGTCCTTGGATGTCCTGGGGGTGGGGGGGGGGGATAAAGTCGAGACACTGCAGGTGAATAGGCTAAACTTGCAGATATCGCCATGAAACTTTACCAGTTGATTACACACACACACACACACACACACACACACACAAAAATGTATTGCAATGTATTGTTAGACATTGAACCCAGGGCAACGATTTTAATCGTATTTAGCCCTAAAATAGTGGTATACCCCTTTAAGACGGCATGTGATGGCAATGAATAAAGTGGCTTACCATATACTCCCGGATGAGATCTTCATCTTTCTCGCCCAAGTAGATGCATAATGACTTCAAGGCAGCTGACCTCTTCTGACTAATGGGACTGGTAGTCTGTGTAGAAGGATGAAAATTAGTAAACCAAATCAAATTTTACAGAACAAATACATAAAAAATGGAAAAAAAAAAAAAAAAAAAAAACACACCTTGCAATGTAATATTTTCAACCTGTGATAACCTTGAAGGGGCTAGTATACACACAACATGGTACTCCGAAAACACATACATATATTCAGTAATACAATGCTCAAAAAAGGAAACAGACTGGACATGGTTTATATCCCACAAAGAAGCCTAGAAAGCAGCACGTCTCCCTCAAATTAGGTTATCAGATCATGAAACAGTCCTGCTACTGCCCGCGTGAATCCACCCACAACGAAAAACATTAAGGAGAAGACACAGACACCACAACTTAGCATGAAGTGCATTCATGAGGTAAGGCACACAAAATTACTCGGGACAACTAGAAGCTATGACTATCAGGGGATGTCCACAGGCTGCTGACGTGCACGACGATTATGGTAGGGCATCTAACCTATTACTGAATACAAGCCTGTGCCATGATGAAGCTGCAAACCCCCTCTGCTGAGCGATCTGAAGGTTTTTTTTGTACATTACAAGGAAAACTTCTTAAGACGCGCATTCCAGATGAAGCACAAACGTAGAGTGAAATAAAACAAGATGTCCATTTATTGTTCAGTCCGGTTGACTTTCCATTTTTTCCAACAAAAGAAACAAAACTAAACAGAGCACAAAACTATGCTGTCAAAAAAACTCTTACCCACACTTTGTCTGCCATGCACCTGCGAGTGTACCCATTAATTGCAATCTGTGAGTCGTACTACCAATGTGCATGGAGGGAGGAGTTCACAGTACCATTCAAATCGCTTGACAAGTAGGATGGCAAGACAGGGGGACTTAGGTCTAGATATATAAGGTAAGTATATAAACAAGGTAAGTATATAAAACAGAAGAGGGGAGTATTTCAACAAGGTAAGTGTATAAACAAAAGAGGTAAGTATATAAAGATGATAAACAAAACATGACAGGTAACCGAATCCATCAGGTAAGTATCTATATCCAACATAAAAGCTTTTCTTTACAGGTTCCAGCAACTAAATCAAAATTTTTACAAAACACAAAAATGGCTCCTACACATTCACTGATAGCTTTAACGCAGCACACTGGATCAAGCCATCGTCCCCTCCAGTTTCAACGATTACCTTCCTGTTCACGAACAGGGCCTGACACTTCACATAGGATGCTCTGTTCTGCTGTTCACCCTGCACTCACTCAGCTGGAGGAAAACCACTCAATGCTGTTCATCGCCTAAAGTTCAGCATTGACCACCATAATACCAACAGTGTCTGCAGTGGACAAGCATGGCCTCAACACCTTCCTCTGCCACTGGCTACTAGACTTCCTCAGCAAGAGACCATAAGCAGTATTTGCCAGCAACAACCCCCAGAGCACCGTCACGCTAAGTACAGGAGCACCACTAGCCCTCTGCTCTTCACCCTGCTGACACACCAAAGCAACACAAAGCAACCTACAGTACCAACCACCTGGTAAAATTCATCACATTGATGGTGATGCTGTGGAGACAGCAGCACAATGAGTACAGTGAGCAGATTCTCTCCTGGACCACAAACACATTACTGGGCATGAAAGCCCAGCAGTGCCTCCCATTCCTACGCACCCTGTAGCACGCCAGTGCCCCACCACCCATAACCCCCGACAGGGGGACCTTTGAGAGCGTCTTGTCCAGCTGAATCACTGAACGGAGCGGGAGCTGCACTGACAACAGCAGAGCCTTGCAGCATATTGCGAACACAGCTTGGAAGATCATAAATGCTCCCCTCCCCTCCTTGCAAGACATACATCACCCACAAACTTGCCACAATTGTGAGATGCAACTTTCCCAAGAGACAACCTTTACAATCTGCTGCTTTGTAGAAAGATGTACAGGATCGAGAGACGTGGTAAAGAGAAATATACAGAAGGGGGTAGGCACCACGTAATGCTACTAGATTAATGATAAATATAGAACAGTACACATAAATTTACCTCCGTCAAGACTGTCACATGTTTGGCTAGTTTCTGGCCAGGAATGCCTCCCTTTTTGCGGAGTACAGAAGTCAGCTGAGGTAGACAGCTGTCCAGCTTTGCCATGAAAGTAGACATGAGTGGCAATGTTGTGATGCGTTGGAACTCTGCCTGCAACTGTTGTACACAAAAAAGATCAAGAAGACAAGGACCATGCTAAGTCATTGATACAATAAGATTAATAAAATGGCGAAAAAGGTGAAAGCCAAGATTATATACCAACAAGTACAATGGCGATAAAAAATAAAATTTAAAAAAAAGCATGTGCCTACCTCACCAGCACAGAAAAGTGCAGGCCACCTGGCTTTGAACTCAGCAGCAGATGGAGTTCCGTGTACCACCTCCTTTCTTCTGAAAGCGAAGGTTCTGGACATCTTCTCTTTCACCAGCTGTGTACGGTCCCTTTGCTCAACATCATTGAGCAGTTCAACTCGGAGCTTTTCTAGGCTTTCATCAGTTTCACCAGCAGGGTTTGAGGGACAGTAGTTTACTTCAGCCTTCCTGGCCTTCTTCACGTTTTTGGCTGGGAGACAGTCATCCTTAGACTTGTTTTTGAGAGAATTTATTGTCACTTCTGGACAGCCAATCGCTCTCATTTTTGTTCTGTGATTTGCCATCTTATATTTGAGGCTAATCATCCAGGCGTAGTATCCACAAGCAGAATGATCTTTCAAACAGGGGAATTTTTTTACGAGTGCTGCTGCTACATCGTCAAATTGGTTATTTCTTGGGTATGCAGTGTAACTAAAAATCTCCTCAGCTAGCTTCTCCATGATGTCAGTCTTGAGGCCTGGAGTAATATTCAGCAGAGATCCAGTTTCTCTGAAGCACTCATTTCCGCGTTGAAGCTGTAACTCCACATTGTAAGGAAACCGCGGAATAGGGAATTCACGTGGCCATGGACATTCTCTCAGTTCTGAGTCTGAATGAGATAGGATTACCGTGTCATCTGTGTCTGATGACTGTGAGGACACACTAGCAGCGCTTTGGCTACTGCTTCGTTCTACTGGAGACCATGACGTAGAGGGCACATTGTGTGTTGAGGGACCTGTAGACCATGAGGCAGTGGACACATCACCAATATAGACCAACTTAATTGTACTTCTGTCCTGTAGGTCCATTATTGAAGTAATGTTCATATATTCATCGTTGAACACTGGGTCCTTGAATTGAATACGAAAATCTCTAGATATCCCAAATGCTTGTCGAATTGTGTCATACAGCTTGGTCAGATTTGTTGGCACTGGGTCTAGTTCAAGCCTACGGTAGTCTCCCTCATCAACAACAACCCTCAACATCATTGGCATCTGCATATTTTAATCTGAAAAAAGGACAAAAAAAAAAAGGTAATTAATATCATGCAAGAATCTTACTTAAAGTTGCAGTGTATAAGAGTGTGGCCATTGTAGGTATTGCAACTACTGTTAATTTAAAATGTGATGCCCATGGGGAAGTCACACCCTTCTACTTCCGGTCTATGGGGCCTTAACTCAAAAATGTTTTGAATGGAAGTGAATGGAGCGAGTCAAGCTAAATTCTGATTCCGTTTCACATCTGGGCCGGATTTCACATATGATGGCAGCGAAATAAACATATGTGGATTGGCGTAGGAAGACCACATTTTTAGCTGGCAAGAAACGTTATTTTAGTTTTTGTGCGAGAAATGTAATGACAACATGCGCCTCAGGTCATTGACATGAACCGAGGCTAAAGACGTGCAGCCAGAACAAGTCCATCATTTTTGACATGAAGCCCTGTTTTTAGGTAGTCTGGGATGAAATAAGGTGGTTCTAATCAAAATTTGAACGATGGCTGCTGAGCTGAGCATTTTAGGTTTCTGTGGTACTGTTCTGGGGTGGGGGAGTACCACAGATACCTAAAATGCTCGGTTCAGCAGCAAATGCCCAAATTTTGATCAGAACCACCTTATTTCATCCCAGACTACCTAAAAACAGGGCCTTATGTCAAAAATAGTGAACTTACATTTTAAGTGGCTGCACATCAGACATACACCTTCTCTTGTGTAGTACAAATAATTATGTAGCTTTGCGCACACACAGCTCAAAAAAAAACAACTTGACAGGTAAAGTGGACAATCACACCATTGGTCATCATTAATTCTGAGGTACAGCATGTGTGATCAAGGTGGGAAAGCAGTGTGGATCGGAAAATAAGTTTGGTCAGCCCGGTCAAATTTTAACTTCCTCGGCCCCATGAGCCGTCCAGAACGGGTGGAGACTTAGGCTCCCCACTGCCACATTTGGTCTTTTTGCGAATATTTAGTAAATAAACTAATTTTTAGTAGAATGACCAAAATACAGTATGTTTTCCAGCTAAAATGCCAATTTCTAAAAATTCGTAATGGTGGACAATGGAGAACATCCCCATTCATCATGTATGAAAAGTGCAATTTTTACAGCTATAATGACTACATAGAATTTGGTGGTGGTGGTAAGCATTTGTGAAAAAGGTAACATTTGTTAAAGGGAAGCATGAATTCTGGAAATGAACTAGTAAAAACGCACACTGCACCTTTAAAGAATATGTAATACTTTTGGCAGTTTACTTCAGAATGTATACTGCTTAATCACAAATGTTTTCATTAGTATTTTCCACCCAGATCAATTTGTAAGTGTCTATGGCTATTGTGACTGAGAAAATTGCAGATCTTCTCCATGTCATCATTTTGAAGACATTTTATGCTGCAAAATTACTGTGTTTTGGCCAGAGCAGTAAATATTAGTTCAATTACTTCACAAATATTCATGAAGAGAGCAGCAGAGTTGCAATGCCAACTGTAGACACAATCCTACATACTCTAAGGATGTCTGTTTCTATGAACTGTGAAACAGGAACAATTTATTTGTTAATGGTTTTCCATTGCCCTTTCATGCAGATGGCTTTGCTGGCAATTCAACCAATTTGCTGGAAAAAGTTCAATTTCATAATTATATTGCCATGACATCAAAGCGTCAGAAAGGTGAAGACTTTGTCATCATCACTTTGGTAATAAATTTATAATGGAGGCTCTGAATGAAGGGGCTGTGAAACATATTACAAATGGTAGCACGAGGTTTTCTGCTGTATATTTGAAAGCAAAATAATAAGTAAAAACATTAAAAAGCCTCTTGTTACCATTTGAAGTGTATGAGTATTATTTCATGGAACACGAACAGAACAATTTACAGAACAATCTGACCTTGTATAGATATGAATCTTTTCAATGTCACCATTCGCCTGCCTGCAACCCTGTAATCTGCCAAGGGGTACTGGTCTAACATGTCACAAAGTGGAATGAGGAAGATTTCAGATGTAGGACACAACTCAAACGCCCTAAAATGCTCCCAATACCAAGCACCAAACTCCTTAACAATAAAGCTTAAGCTTTTCTCCAAAACGACCATCTGCACCACCTCTGCAAACTTTGGCAACCCATCAACAGAGCCATGAACCATAATCATACCTTGCCTGTAATTCACCCCATTAACAGACGCATTCTTTGTGAGCTGAATGTGAGTGATATCAGGATATTTTAGCTGCAATGCTTTCTGTACATCCTGATGCAAAATCTCAATAGGGACAGTGGACACACTTGAAACAGTTAAATTAGACCTTTCAATTGAATCCAAGTGATACGAAATCATAAACTGATGCTTCACTGCCAGGGAAAGGAGAATGTTTTTGAAGCAACGTGTGTGACGAACCACCTGCTTAAAAAAGCTATGCTTCGCTTCAAACCTCAACGTCCACATCCCAACGAGTGGACCAAAACATTTTATCATCTGTGGATAATGCTCCACAAAATGATGCTTTGGCAGCAGCCTTACATCCGGAAACACCTCTCGTAATCTATTTCTATGTTCACAAATCTTGGCCTCAAGGAAAGCAATGGATTGTGTTGTGTGCACTGATGCAACAATTAGTTCGACAATGTCTTTAAGATCCAAAATGACCTGCCAGGCTGGCTCATCTGATGGCACCAAATGTCCAACCACAAATGGGAGAAACCTCAAAAGACTCCAATTTTCATGGGCATTTCCACCAATGCTTTTCTTCAGTGTGAAGGTCCTTGGGATACCATGGGGACGGCTACTCTTGTCTGTCCACTTGTAGGGAAAATTCAGAATCAACTCATTAAGCTTGTCAAGAGTGAAATATTTCTTTGAAATGAACAGGCTGAGACAGTGTGCCAACTCAACTGGTACTATGCCTTCAAAGACATCATGAGCAAGATCTGGAGGGTACCCAGTACAGACATCAAAATGAGAAAGATGTGCAGAGAAAACACAGCCCCTTTTAACACCGTAACATGGATTTCCACTGTCCTGTGCGGACTTCATATGCGTCTCATGTGTTACTTTGCTTCGAAGAGTAAATGCACCTGAACTCACTTCTTTCTCCTGAATTTCTGACTTGTGTGCCACACAAAACCGGCAAATGTATTCACCTGCAAAACTCTCAATAAATCCAGCAATACTGTGTGCTCCCAAATTGTCGGCTATGACACACTGAATTGTGCCCTTCACAAACTCTCCAAGATTTGCAATAAAAATACCCTGGCTTTCCAAAATCACAAGATCCCTTAACAAGGGCTGTAGGACCCGTTCATAGCCATATTCCTTCACATCATCTGATCTGCAGAGTAGGGCCAAATAAATTGAAGTCAACGAGGAATGGCTACCTGGAGGTAAATTACTGAGATTCCAATAAACAGCAAAGATCTTGTGCTTTTTGCGCGACGTGCCAAGCGGATTACAGATTTCATAATCATCTACATATAAATTCAATAACACTCGCAACTCACCTCCTGACAAAAAATGATTATGCTTATAAAAAGCACCATCACGAAAAGACTTGAATACCCCTTCTCCGCTACCTGATAAGAGATGGCTATCTAATGCTTGGTTAAGAATGTGACAGTCAGTGAACAGCTGCTGTAAAAAGTTCAATATTGGAACATACTGCAGTGTTCTTTTACCCTTAGCGTCCAAGGTATATTCAATTGGTTCCACAACTTTAAAATTGTCTTTGTAGTATTGTTTGCGCTTGAAGGATGTTGACAAAGGACAACCTTCACCAATTGACTTGTATACAGGATTAGATGAACAAAGAGCAGATGCAAGTTCATCAATGATTGACTGGTCAACTTGCAGCTTGTAACGGTTCAGTGTTTCATGCAACACATTTCTTGTATTATGTAAAGATGCTTTGTTCAACAAATATTGAAATTCTTCCAGTAATTCATCAACTGCAGCACTTGGTACTTGAAAAATATTTTCAAGCTTTAATAACACTCTTGCAACTCTTTGTTCTATTATCTCCGAATTATCCTTTGATGAGTCTGAATGAACATCAGTCTGACCGTCAAAACACAACTCTTCCCTGTTTGAAACACCTGGCTCTCTAGTTTCAGCTTCAACGATTCCTTTTACAATGCCATCTTTATAATCTACAAAAGAATGTGGATTGTGCTTGCGAAATCTGTGAGACTTAAATGTGCAGTATACATTGGTTTTGTATTCACACCCTTTAAACATACAAGTAACCGTTTCATTGTTTCTCAGATGTTGGCCAATATGCAAAAAATAATCACGTTCTGTTCCAAGTTCACCAGAGCCACATAAATTACAGGAAAATGTAATAGGCCTAACTACGTTTGATTTCCCTACTGTGGTGTGAATTCTCGACAAGTGTGTACGAAGTGCATTCCAGGTCTTAAAAGTGCACGGGCAATCAGAATAAACACACTTAAAACAATGACCTCGCCCCAAATGGCCGTGTGAGATTCTGTAATGTTTAAGAATTTCTGATTTCCGAGACACTTCAATGCCACAGTCTTTACACTGCCACATGAACTAGACAAACAGAGAGGAAAGGGGGGAAAAAGAAAACATTACTTAGACTTTCAAACTTTTAAGGGATAAGTACATCCATTTCAACTTCACTTTCATAAAGCCCTACAGTGAACAACTCGAATAAGCACTGCCATAATGGTCCTATAAAGAGATTAACCCCCAAATGACGAACAACCTTGGTTACTCCTAAATAATGACAGATGACACTGTACAGCTGAGACGTGCAGCATAACGTAAAAAGTTTGTCTGTTGAATAGACATACCGAAGCAAGTCTCTCCCGATGATGATAATTTACGTTCACCAGTCAGATGAGGATGTCCTGAAGGAAAAAGACAAACAAAAAAATTAAATTATTATATGCTGCAAGTGTGACGTCCCTGATAAGTGATTACAAGTCACTCCAGACTTTGATCTGCAGGCAAAATTGTTCATATTAAAAGTTAGTGTGCCATTTTCTTAGTAGTAATATATGGTGCCCACTCACAAATGCTAACCTTTGTATGAGTAATTCCCACGATTGTTCCTAAGTATTCATGATGACTTTCATACACTATATTGCCAAAGTATTTGCTAACCTGCCTTGACTCACACATGAACTTAAGTGCCATCCCATTCCAAACCCCATAGGGTTCAATATGATGCCATAGCTTTTGCAGCTATTACAACTTCAACTCCTCTGTGAAGGCTGTCCACAAGTTTGGGAAGTGTCTATAGAAATTTTGACCAGGCAGGTAAGCTAATATTTTTTGGTAATATGGTGTACATAAAAAAGGTGAAGCACTCATGTTAAGTGCAGGTGCCCTGTTGACAAAGCTTAGGTAGAAACCATACTTACAGCCAGACAGGAATATGGACAGACTATGACAGGCCAGACTGCCAAACCAAACTGTATGGGATACACAAGCAAATAAATCAGTCAGGAATAGTGAAGTTCTACCCCATACCCGAAAAGTAATAAAACCGTAAATTCACTTTAAAACATTTCACAAAAGAGACAGGTAGTCTGTCATGTACATGCTGTCCTCAAACATCTAATGTATGTATTAATTGTGTGACTGGAGTAGGCGTCTCCACATAGTCCTTCAAATTAATTACACCAAAGCTACATACATGATGGGAACATATAGTGGGTGACATCTGACTCCAAGGCATTTTTGTGATCCTCAACAAGTGAAAGCGAGCATGACAAGTCTTGTAGGTGCACCATGTAGGATTGTGGTCAGAGTAGGTATTGCAGCTGTGCTGCTCATTGCAACTGTGCTGCCCATTCCCAAATTAGATCTTCTCATGAACATGAAGTAATAAACTAATTTACTAGTATGACCAAAATACAAGATGTTTTGCAGCTAAAAATGTATATTACTGGAAAAGCAAAATGGCAGACATGAAGAGCCAGCTTTTCATGTATGAAAAGTGTCATTTTCCCAGTCATAATACTTAGAATTTGATGGTGGTGGTAAGTACTCATTTGTGAATGAGCAGCACGAATTCTGAAAATAAACCGGTAAATATGTTACATAGTCTACCTTTAAAACACATGGGCAACAAGAATATGCACTTAAGATGGCCTTGCCCAAACTTACCATGTTTGCCTGTAATGCTAAAGAATTTCAGAATTTCTTAAATGTCAGTTTAACCCTGGCAAATAAACTAGATAGAGAAAAAAAGAGAGAGTTTGAAGAGACGTTAGGCTAGCGATGCCTTTGTTAATAATGACCGAATGAATAATTCTTAAATGTAGAGCATCCAAATAAAAGCCAATCCTCTCAATGCATGCATAAGTCCTTACTCGCGCCTGCTCTTGCACTGTCTTTTTGCATGCATCGTGCCTCCTTACTCGCGCCAGATCTTGCATTGTGTCTTTGCAATTTGCATGCATGCATCCTTACTCGCGCGTGCTCTTGCATTTCACACAAGTAAAACGAGTAAAACGCATTTTAAAAGAAATGCAAGAGCAGACACGAGTAAAATGCAACAGCAGGCCGCATGCATGCAAAGAAAAGCTTGATTTGCACATTATACACTTCAGGATTCTTCAGTTAATTGCCAGAGTGGCCGATTAGACGGTGATCCGCCTTGTTGAATATTGTTATTAACAAAGCTATCGCTACTGGAACTCGGCCTCTAGGCCTACGAAACGTTTTCATCGATTTATAAAACCTAATTTACTTTCGAAACAGGAGAGTTACGAACATTGACGCACAAGAAACTTTTCGTTAGCAGGCTAGCTCTTTCATGTTACTGGCTTAGCCAACAGGTTAAGAAGTTTTTCGCCTCGCTGTTCTCACATCTCCTTTAGCCAAAGGATGTTAAACACACATCTTATCTAATTCAAGCAAAATGTAAAACACATGAATTGTTTCCTTACCAAAAACGTGAAGAAATCCAACCGACGAATTCGAAGTTAAGTCAGAAGGCACAGCTACATTTAGAAGGATTTATCAAACTCTTCTCACGCGGACCGCAGGTGGATGAGAAAATGCACATGCGCACTGCATTTCTACTGGAGTTGAGCACGCGCCTTTGACGTTAACACGCATGCACGAATCTGTTACCCAATAAACACAAGTGGGATTCAATAGATAAAAACATGTGACATTTACAAGGGGTCAGAATCAGTTGAGTCTTAATAGCTGTTACCTAAAAAATATATGTGGATTCAATTATACATCAAAATAAATTAAATTAAACCTGACAAAAACATGTGATATTTACAAGGGGTCAGAATCATTTTTTTCAGTGTGCGGATCCCATCAAAGAGCCATGAATCCCATCTCTAATCTGCGCTCCGATATCGCACGGGTCATCCAGGTACGCTGGCATTGTCTCTAGAGGAAATGTCGGTGGAGAGGTGGTGTTTAAAAAGGGTGTGGTTAATCGGAAACCTCAGGTTAACCAAGAACATAACCGGAGACGAGCAGGTTTGAGATGCAGCGTAAGTTGCCATGGCAGCATACCTCGGTTTGAACATAGCCAACTTTCGTAGTATGGGTTAATCAGGAAGTTACGCTGCACGTGATCAAGTTACTCTCGAAGTTACCCTGGTAAGCCAGAAAACCCGCTTCGTAGTACAGGGCCCTGGTTCTTGGACTGTTGCCCGTTTCCTGACCACGATTTGTCTCGCGTTACAATCCTCCTCCAGGACAGTTTATTTTCTGACGCGTTTAACTATGGATCTAATTATTAAATTATCTTTATGTAATTAAATATTCAGCTAATAAAATCTAAAACATCCTCCACAGATACACAATGTCAATATACAGCATCAATAACTGGCTTTCTAAGATGTTCCTGCATTATAACACAAGTGTGATCTGAAAAGTGGCACAAAGTCACCAGAAAAACAATGAAACCATTCACTGAGATCATTTCTATAATCCTTCATTTCAGCCAAAATTTCATAATAGTCCTTCATTAAATGATGTAGCTCATCCACCATGCAGTACAAGTCCCTGAGAATTAGTTGTTACTATAGAAACAGTAATTTACTGCTGCATTACTGATTAATAAACATAAACAATCATGTATGAGCTGTATAACTTACATGATGAACGTGGGTGATCCATGCTGCTCCTTCTTCTGTCTTTTGCTGGTGATGAAGATTCAGCCATTTTCTTCCTCCTGTGTTTTGAACCTTTTCAGTCAGAAATCACATCATTCAGTTCACACATGTAACAGTATGAGGTGTTACTGATTAGTCTGTTTGACTCCACAGGCCTGTCTGCAGTGTTAAACCTCAGCAATGACACTGGAAGCATTTAGACTGTGAGATAAAACACACGTAAACATTCTCATCTTCATTAGATTGTAATAAACACAGGATTTCACTGATCATTCTCACAGCTCTCAGCTCAGGAACTGGATCATTCACAGTTTCTCACTGACTGATATGTTTCTATAAGTGTTTATGTTTCACCCAGTGATCACCTCTGGACTTCTAACACACACAGTATAAAGTATAATTGTATTTTAACTTGTATTTCAGTGTTCATGCTGGAATCAGTTTAGTTTTGAGCAGTTAATAAAACACAGCAACCTTTAAACCTGTTTTTCAGCTTTGTTGTCTCGGTTGATCACTGATCATTAAAGACAGTTTTTAAACTAAACTCAGTAAAAACACTTATAATCAGCTTGTATTTCAGTGTCAGTGTTTCAGCAGTGTGTTAGAGACTCTGTCTCTGTCTGACATTGTTAACATGTACAGTTTATCCTGATAAATCACACACTGACAAAACCTCTGAACTATAAAACATTCACTGAAGAACATACCTTTATTTTACTCGCCTCTTTTCAGGGAGTGAGAATTGTCTGTGCTTATATTTCAGCCTCGGTGAAAATCCTGCAGTTCATTTCAGAAATTAATGTGAAAATAAGGGTTTCTTCTCGATGTGAGCTGGAACTGCTTTCACTTTCACTTTAGTCCCTTCCTTGTTCCCTTTGTAGGGGTTGATAAAGGGGCGGTTCCTCATATGATCACAGTGCAGTTTGTCTCCACCTCCCTGACTTCACCTCTGCTCATGTGGATTTATACAGTCATTCAAACTGCACATGAAATAACAATAATGTGGTTTATTTCTCCTGCAGATTATCGTGATTATCGGAGAAGATCGTGGGCCAGGTCATTTCATCTTTGTCCCAGCAGATGGCAGCATTTGGCCCAAATAGAGACTTCATTCATTCATGATCACATGGTGGAATTATTTTATTCCTGATTAACACTTATTTTGGTCATACTGTATTTTTAAGGAACATTTTTAGTTCTAAATAAAACAAGAATAATGTTTGTATTTTTGTTGAAAGGAGAAACTCATGTTTGTTCAGTTTTATCCACACAGACATCAGCAGCTGCTTTTAACAAATTTTATTGATCATTTTAATATCAGTGTGAACTGTAAATGATCTTTATTAATATTTGAATTGTAATGAAGTTCCACAATCATACAATTGAATGAAATGTGTGATTATGTCAGTTATGTATCTGTTTTTTTAAAGCTTATTTTATATCTGTACTTGAAAATAAAAACCCAAAGAGAATCTTCACTTTGAAGTTTCAGTACAGATGGATTATGATCCATCCATCCATTATCTGTAACCGCTTATCCTGTCCTACAGGGTCGCAGGCGAGCTGGAGCCTATCCCAGCTGACTATGGGTGAGAGGCGGGGTACACCCTGGACAAGTTGCCAGGCCATCACAGGGCTGATACATAGAGACAAACTCACACTCACATTCACACCTACGGTCAATTTAGAGTCACCAGTTAACCTAACCTGCATGTCTTTGGACTGTGGGGGAAACCGGAGCACCCGGAGGAAACCCACACAGACATGGGGAGAACATGCAAACTCCACACAGAACCCCCCCCCCAGCAGCCACTGGGCTCGAACCCAGGACCTTCCTGCTGTGAGGTGACAGTGCTAACCACTACACCACCATGCTGCCCCTGGATAATGATCCAAGTATTAAAAATAATCCTTACATTTATAAGCATTTCAGTCTGTCCAATTACTTTTGAGCCTGTGAAAATGGAGAAAATGTGTAAAAATGTTTGTAATTCCTAAATATTTGTGATGTTTTTGTTAAAATCCTTGAATTAAAGGTGATATGTGCAATAATTTTCTACTTCATTTTTATTTCACTGAGATTTCTGAAACATTACAGAGAAATAAACATTGTACTATCGTATAACCCTGTGACTTTAAAAAAATAAATGTATTTGATCTGATTTGTGAGGATTCTGTTCGGGCTGATTTTCACTTCTGGATCAAATCCACACCGGAAGTTCGACCTCGCCGCTTCCGCAGTGTGAAGCTTTTATACTTCTTGTAAGTTGTGTGTCTCCTCTAGGGGGCGCTACCACATGAAATACACCACTATTTACTGATTTGTTTTTTTTTTTAATTGAGTCAGGAAATGTACAATAATATATGGCAAGAGCAAAAAGAGCACACAATGTTAAATGAACAAAACAACACACAACTAAGGGGTCATGTCTAACAAGTTTAATACATTAATAATATTCAGTAATTTCTGCTGTTTTATTTTTCATTCATTTTAATGATTTGTAATATGATAGTTCTCTAAAAAAAATCAATAAGATTTGTTTTAATATATTTACACTTATGAATGTAACATTTGTCCAGAATAACTAAAATATTTAAGAGAAATTCAGTCTCTTGCTCCTCCATTATTATTCCAAATGTAACCTCATTTCTGATAAATTGTGTAAGAAGAGAGATTTTTTGCTTCGAGCCAATCATACATGTCACACCAAAAAGGTATCGTTATACAGACAGAAGAAAAATTCGTGATCCATGCTTTCTATTTCATTGTCACAGAATGTGCAATTATTTTGATCAAACGTGAATCTTTGTCTCAGGAGTTTACCTGAGGGATACAGTTAGGTCCATAAATATTTTGACAGAGACAACATTTTTCTAATTTTGGTTCTGTACATAACCACAATGAATTTTAAACAAAACAATTCAGATGCAGTTGAAGTTCAGACTTTCAGCTTTAATTCAGTGGGTTGAACAAAATGGTTGCATAAAAATCTGAGGAACTAAAGCATTTTTTAAACACAATCCCTTCATTTCAGGGCTCAAAAGTAATTGGACAAATTAAATAATTGTAAATAAAATGTTCATTTCTAATACTTGGTTGAAAACCCTTTGTTGGCAATGACTGCCTGAAGACTTGAACTCATGGACATCACCAGACGCTGTGTTTCCTCCTTTTTAATGCTCTGCCCGGCCTTTACTGCAGCAGTTTTCAGTTGCTGTTTGTTTGTGGGCCTTTCTGTCTGAAGTTTAGTCTTTAACAAGTGAAATGCATGCTCAATTGGGTTGAGATCAGGTGACTGACTTGGCCATTCAAGAATATTCCACTTCTTTGCTTTAATAAACTCCTGGGTTGCTTTGGCTTTATGTTTTGGGTCACTGTCCATCTGTATTATGAAACGCCGACCAATCAGTTTGGCTGGATTTGAGCACACAGTATGTCTCTGAATACCTCAGAATTCATCCAGCTGCTTCTGTCCTGTGTCACATCATCAATAAACACTAGTGACCCAGTGCCACTGGCAGCCATGCATGCCCAAGCCATCACACTGCCTCCGCTGTGTTTTACAGATGATGTGGTATGCTTTGGATCATGAGCTGTACCACGCCTTTGCCATACTTTTTTCTTTCCATCATTCTGGTAGAGGTTGATCTTGGTTTCATCTGTCCAAAGAATGTTCTTCCAGAACTGTGCTGGCTTTTTTAGATGTTTTTAGCAAAGTCCAATCTAGCCTTTTTATTCTTGAGGCTTATGAGTGGCTTGCACCATGCAGTGAACCCTCTGTGTTTACTTTCATACAGTCTTCTCTTTATGGTAGATTTGGATATTGATACGCCTACCTCCTGGAGAGTGTTGTTCACTTGGTTGGCTGTTGTGAAGGGATTTCTCTTCACCATGGAAATTATTCTGTGATCATCCACCACTGTTGTCTTCTGTGGGCATCCAGGTCTTTTTGCATTGATGAGTTCACCAGTGCTTTCGTTCTTTCTCAGGATGTACCAAACTGTAGATTTTGCCACTCCTAATATTGTAGCAATTTCTCGGATGGTTTTTTTCTGTTTTCGCAGCTTAAGGATGGCTTGTTTCACCTGCATGGAGAGCTCCTTTGACCACATGTTTTCTTCACAGCAAAATCTTCCAAATGCAAGCACCACACCTCAAATCAACTCCAGGCCTTTTATCTGCTTATTTGAGAATGACATAACGAAGGAATTGCCCACACCTGCCCATGAAATAGCCTTTGAGTCAATTGTCCAATTACTTTTGGTCCCTTTAAAAACAGGGTGGCACATGTTAAGGAGCTGAAACTCCTAAACCCTTCATCCAATTTTAATGTGGATACCCTCAAATGAAAGCTGAAAGTCTGGACTTTATGTCCATGTCCATTATATAACTATAACCTGAATATGTTTCAGTAAACAGGTAAAAAAAAACCAAAATTTGTGTCAGTGTCCAAATATATATGGACCTAACTGTATATACAGTATTATGAACAAACTTAAAATGAAGCTCTTTAGTTTTTGAAGGTAAAGTCAAGTCAAGTTTATTTGTATAGCGCTTTTAGCAATAAACATTGTCGCAAAGCAGCTTTACAGAATGACTTTAAACATGAGCTAATTTTATCCCTAATCTATCCCCGATGAGCAAGCTTGTGGCGACGGTGCCAAGGGAAAACTCCCTCAGACGACATGAGGAAGAAACCTCGAGAAGAACCAGACTCAAAAGGGAACCCATCCTCATTTGGGCAACAACAGACAACATTAACAGTTTTAACATGAAGTCAGTTTCGTTGATGTTATAAATCTTTATTGATGGAAACTTCAGTGCAAAATTGTTCATGACAACTGCAGACCTAAAGTTAGCAAATCAACTGTAGTCCTCAGCCATAAAAGCATTACTGTAAGTGTCCAGAGCGTCTTCCAAGTGTGACTTTCAACTGTCCATATGGGGCCGTCCTCCGCAGGAGCGATGTGATGAGACTCCAGCGAGACACAGGTCAATAGTAATATTTTATAATCAATATGAAATTTGATTGGGAGCCAATGCAGTGTGGATAAGACAGGGGTGATGGGGTCATGTTTTCTAGTTCTAGTAAGGACTCTTGCTGCTGTATTTTGAACTAACTGGAGCTTGTTTATGCACTTATTGGAACATCCAGACAGTAAGGCATTACAGTAATCCAACCTGGCGGTAACAAAAGCATGAACTAGTTTTTCTGCTTCGTGAAGTGACATTAAATTTTTTTATCTTAGCAATATTTCTGAGATGAAAGAAAGCTATCTGGGTAATGTTATCGATGTGTAAAACCTACTTCTAGCTGCATGTGGTCCTAATACAAGTACTTCAGTCTTGTCAGAGTTAAGCAGAAGGAAGTTAATAAGCATCCAGAGTCTAATGTCCTTTACACATTCCTCAAGTCTATTTAGCTGGTGTCTCTCATCTGGTTTTGCAGAAACATACAACTGTGTCTCATCAGCATAACGGTGGAAACTAATGTAATGTTTACAAATAATATCACCCAAAGGTAAGATATATCAAGAAAAAAAATCAGTGGACCCAAGACAGAATCTTGCGGAACACCAAACTTTACCTCAGTATGTCTCGAAAAATCACCATTTACATCAACATACTGATAGCGATCAGTTAAATAAGACCTGAGCCAGGAGAGGGCCGTTCCCTTAACTCCCACAACATTTTCTAGTCTATCCAGAAGAATGGAATGATCAATGGTATCAAATGCTGCACTAAGGTCAAGCAACACAAGCAGCCAGACACAGCCGTGATCAGAAGCCAACAGTAGGTCGTTTACTACTTTAACCAGAGCTGTCTCTGTGCTATGATGAGGTCTAATTCCTGACTGATACATTTCTTGGATGTTATTCCTATGTAAATATGAGCATAACTGCTGTGCCACAGCTTTTTCAAGGATCTTGGCGATAAAGGGGAGGTTTGATGTTGGCCGATAATTGGACAGCTGACAGGGATCAAAGTCAGGTTTTTTAATCAGGGGTTTGATAACTGCTAGTTTAAAGGATTTGGGTACATAGCCGATCCAAAGAGAAGAATTTATTATTTTTAGAAGCGGTTCAATTACTTCAGGTATTATCTGTTTGAATAGATGTGTAGGTAAGGGATCTAGTACACAAGTTGAGGCTTTTGATGCGGAGATTAATGAAAGTAATTTAATTTCTCTAAGGGGAGTAAAATATTCTAATTGCTGATATGATACAGTTATACTGTTAACTACAGGGTCACTTACATTGTCTGACCTTAAATTAGTAGTTTGAATTTTTTGTAGAATATTTTCAACTTTGTCATTAAAGGTCCCATGGCATGAAATTTTCACTTTCTGAGGTTTTTTAACGTTAAAATGAGTTCCTTTGACCTTCTTAAGTCACCCCAGTGGCTAGAAATTTCATAATGTGTAAACCAAACTATGCCCAACATTTGAGAATGGCGCGTCAAAACAGCGCGCTGATAAGCTCTTCCCTTTACTACGTCAGCAAGGGAGATGATCCCCACGTCCCCCCTCTGGATTCCCACCCACTGTATGGATTGCCCGCCCAGTTGTAGTGAGGAGACCATAGAGGACACAACAAACATGGCATCACCTAAGCGAGCGAAACATGGAAATTGCGCTGTACATGGATGTGACAACACAGAAAAGAGTCTGTTTTTACTGCCGACGGGAGAGCCCCTGAAGACGCAGTGGCTTAATTTTATTTACTTCAATAATACGCCGTCGAGTCTACCTAAGACGGTGTATGTTTGTCGGAAGCATTTTCCTGAGGAATGTTTCCACAACTTGGGACAGTACAGGGCAGGTTTTGCACATCAACTGTCACTGAAGCCTGGGTCCGTACCAAGCATCCCTGCCGCATCAGCAACAAACACCGAACAAGTAAGTGTATAACTGGTCATTTTGCCGTGTTTTAAAATCGGTGCGTTAGCCTAGCAATGGCTACATTAGCTGTGCAGCTAACCGCTTCCTGCAGTTAGCCAGGTAATCTGCGCTACAAAACTAAAGCGCATGCAGCATGCTCTGTTAAACTGAGTTTAGTCTGGAAATTGACTGTAACTTATGAGCTTATGTTTGACTATTGCTCTGCAATGCATGTCTTCTGTTGGATAAGCGATATGTTGCTGTAGTTGCTGCTTCTATCCTCTTTGGTTATGGAGTGCGTGTTCAAGCCTAGGGTATTATACGTTCGTAAACTACCACTCTGAACACTCTCACTCTCTGTTCTCTGTGTCACGTTGAGTTTACGAAAGGAGTCCGAGGGAGAACGGGGTTTTGTCTTAGCAGCGTGGCTACAGGTGCTGATAGCAGCGAGTATGTGTGCGCGTGCAGCTTGGTCAAGCCCCTCCCCCCATGGCCCGCCCCCACCCTCTACCCTTCCCCACCTCCTGCTTCTCATTAGCAAAACGATGCACTGGGAAAAGCGCTGAAATGGGGCTTTCTCCCAGGAGGCTATATTTACGTGCCGAGGGTTCATTTCAAGAAAGGCTGCGGATATAACATCCAGAAGCCTCCACGAGCCCGTTTAAAGCATCAACAAACCACCATGCCATGGGACCTTTAAAAAAATTAATGAAGTCGTTGCTACTACTGCAGGTGTGCATGTGTCTATAGTGGACTTATTCCTGGTTAACTTTGCTAC
This sequence comes from Neoarius graeffei, assembly GCF_027579695.1. NCBI lineage: Eukaryota > Metazoa > Chordata > Actinopteri > Siluriformes > Ariidae > Neoarius > Neoarius graeffei. The sequence goes on from NC_083569.1 coordinate 79,016,300, forward strand.
AGTATTAAATAGCAATCTAGGATTATTTTTGTTATCTTCCATTAGGGAGGAGAGATATGTTGATCTCACAGCACTAAGAGCTTTTCTATGCTTCAGGAAGCTCTCCTTCCAAGCTAATTTGAATGCTACCAATTTTGTTTGACGCCATTTACGTTCCAATTTTTGAGTGGTCTGCTTTAAAGTGCAAGTGTCATCATTATACCAGGGTGCTAATTTTTTCTCTCTGATCATTTTCCTTTTAAGTGGAGCTACATTATCTAAAGTATGGCAGAACGTTGACTCTAAGCATTCAGTTGCCTGATCGAGTTCTACAGGGGCTGACAGTGACCCAGTCAAAGTTAATAACTCTGGGAGATCATTTATAAAGCTCTGTGCAGTAGTTGACGTGAATGTACGTTTAATACAGTAGCATGGTGAGGTGCAGATACGTATTATTACTCAGACATAGTTTGAATGAGATGAGATAATGATCTGAGGTAACTTCAGACTGTGGAAGTGTGACTATATTTTCTACATTTAACCTGAATGTTAGTATTATGTAACCCTGTTAAAATCCCCACACATTAAAATAAATAGATGTTAAAATAGAAAGCATATTTGTAAATATGTTACTTTTTGGTTAAAACTGTGATGAAAATGGTTTAAAAGGGTACTTCATAAAGGTTAAAATAATTTGATAAATGGATTAAAAGTGTAATAAGTTTTAAAAGGTTTAAAAGATACAAATGTACATTGTTAAGTATTTCCTTTTATTTGAAAGGAGGAAGTACTGATTGAGAATAAGGATACTACTGGGGTCGTTCATTGGTTGAAGGTGTGTGATTTAAGGCAGTGTTTCTCAATCTATGGGCCATGGACCGGTACCGGTCCATGAGAAGATTACTGTCGGTCCGCAAGCCTGCCTCTGCACTAGTAGTAGGGTGACCAGATTTGAGTTTGTGAAAAAGAGGACACCTCAGAGTGTGTGTGTGTGTGTGGGGGGGGGGGGGGGGGGGGGGGGGTATAGTGTATCACATGTTCAAATACAAATATGTCCACAGACATGGTGACTAGATATGAAAATTAGCTTTATTGGCCCTTAACAACACTAACGTAGAAAAAAAAAAACATTGCCTCAAAATGTGCAAACACTGCTTCAAATGGGCAAAAACAAAATTAAACATTTCTGTGCCATTCAGTGCTGTGATAAAGTAATATATAAAATATAAAGTAAAGGTTTTCAATGTTTGTCTCTATAAAACAATAATGGTAACCTAAAAAATTACAAAATATAACAATTTGTTAACATAAACATAATTATTTGTATGGGCACAAAATAAAACATTAAAAAAAAATAGGCTACACTGGCCTATGGCTTTTCAGTCCCCCTCACGTGGGGTGTATTTCTCAGATGACTGAATCTTTCCCAACAGTTGTCTATTGCCAATTAAATAGGAATGGAAATCGTTGCAGGTCATGTTCTTGAAATTGTACTGTGTGCACAGAATTCCCTTCAGTGAATCAACAGACAAGCGATTCCTGTCTTTGGTCCATTGGGCTTGCATCAGTGAAAAGATTCGCTCAACATTTGCATTGTGAGCAGGTATGGCAAAAACAAAACAAAACTGTGCCATCTTAAGCAGCTCTGAATGAAAATCGACACTTTTGGATCTTTCAAAGAATTTGGTCCACCTCTGGTGTGCTAGTAGATCACTGAAGTCTGCATCACTGTTACTTCTCTCAATGAATTTCTTTAGATTGGTGACCTGATCAAAGCACTTTGAATCATCAATTTCCACCCCTTTCCCAGCTAGGTGCCTGATGCAGCACACCTCTACGTCATTCCAGTCAGGAATTTCACTCAGATCCATCCACATAAGTGGAAAACTCCTCCATGGGTGCCATCCATCTCTCTAGATATAGTCAGAACATCTGTACAGGTCCTGTACTTGAGCACTGAAATGGTCACACCTTTGTCCATATCCATCCTTCTGCTTTTGTGCCAGCATACTCTTGACTTTAAGAGGCATGAAGTTGTTCATCTTGCGTTCATGAAGCATGCTCTGGACCCTGTTCAGAATCCTCTTTACTTCCACAACTGAATTGCTCTCCCTCTCCATCTCTTGGATATGCGACTGAAATACACACGAGTGAATGCATTTGCCAGAGGTAAATCTCACTGAACTCATCTTCAAAAATCTTCCTGATCTGCATTGGTGGCTTTTCCTGTGACAAAAAAGAATGCTTTCAAAGCTGGATCTGTAGCAATCTCTCAATCCCTGGGAATAATGACAGCCATCGTGTCTTGCTGTGAGATTGGAGAGTTCTAAATTCAACTTGAGCAAACTCACAGTACTCCTTCAGACTCTCTGTGCGCACAGTGTAGATGTGGAAATGTTGATAAATTTTGAAAATTATGTGCTCAATGTCAACATCCAGTGTGTCTGCTCCATGGTGAACACAGTTGTTCAGAATACGTGCTGGACAGCCTACACCAATAAGAGCCGTGTTCTGCAAGGACTTTTTTAAATTGGCAAACACATTCTTCCCGTCCTCATTACGCCGGATTCCTCCAAACACTGTATTGCAGTTGTCACCAGTAAACATTTAGAAAATATCCCATTCTTTTCCAGTGTGTCTTTTATGTACTGTGCAATAGTGTCAGCTGATTCATTTGGGGCGCTTTTAATTTCAAGTAATTTACTTTGCACGCCACCGTTCTTCCAGTCAAAATACTGAATGAGCAGAGGGAATATTTTCACTGCTCCGTGATTGCTGCCATCAGGAGACACGCCACAGTAGGGAATATCTTGAAGTGCTTCTAGAGCAAAGTCAGCAGAATGTGGGGCTGTCACGGCGTTTACAATCGCTTCTGTCTTTGTTCAGCACTTGAGAAGTTTTGAGCTGTTGGGGAATCTGTGAAAACCTGTTTTAACAAGCCAGATGTGCAGTCCATTGACCTGTAGCTTTCGTGGTGCTTAACCGTGTGAGAAGCCTCGGCACCCTCTGCTGCAGTGGCAGCTGCACTCCCGCATTTACTCACAAAACACTGGGTGGGTTTGGATGATGAGCGCCTCTCACCCCTCGCTGCCGCTGCATGCTCGGCTCAACTTATGTGCGCTTGTAAGTCGTTGGCACCTTTATTTGCCGCTGACACGTAAGTGCCTGCTTTACACGTCAGACACTCAGCTTCGTTTGGATCGCGACCAAGACGAAAGCATGGAAATGTATTGTTTAGTTCATCCGCGAACTGACATTTCCGCCTCGGCACAGCTGCAGAGATGCCGGCTGCACGCGCTCTCTTTGATAAACAAGGCAGCTCGCGGCGCTGCTGAGGCGCACACTGACCAATTACATGATTCGCCCGCAGAAAAGGCTCTCGACCAATGACGGCAGCTCTACAGTCAGACCGTACGCCCCGCCCCCTACTCACTGCCACTCAAAGCAAAGCCAACGGAACTGAGTAGGGGGGCGGGGCTAGTTTGTGAGCGACACAGAGAAACGCAATGGAAATTCCGATGTTCAGCATGCTTGAGGGCTTCAGAACAAAATCCCGGACGATTTTGAAATTCCGCCCGGACATTTTTTTAGGTCTCAAAAAGAGTACATGTCCGGGCAAAAGAGGACGTCCGGTCACCCTAGTAAGCAGAGATATGCAGCAAAGCTTCTGTACAACAGCGGCACCAAAGTTTTGCCTGATCCTTACGCAGTTACGGACAAATGGGACCCAAATCCAAGCGCCTGGCCTGACCTGACCTTCAGCGATATCTACTGTATGTGACTGACACGCCTTCAATATACACTAAAGAATCAGTGAAAGCCTACAAGTCTCTTGATGCAGACAAGTGTTAATTATTCAGTTGTTTTATTGAAATACGCATTTATATTTGCTTTTTGTGCCTAATAATAAGACAAAGATTAAATAGGCACAATATAATCTTTGAAACATAAGTTAATGTTGTTGCTTCACACGCGCACACCAAAGATATCCAGTACAGTACTAAACTTCAGCAAGTTCTACACTGTAAAAAACAACCTATAGAATTTACCCAATTTATCTAAGGTAACAATTTGCATAGACTTTATTTGGGTAAATTTCAACCATTATTTTGAGTAAATACCACCTACATTCAACAGCTATAAATTACTCAAAGAAATAAGGTAAATATTGCCTACGATTTTCAATAAAAAATACTCAAAATTATTGAGTAGTAATAACACTAAATGTTTAGCCATTATTTATGTAATTAATAATTATTAATAATTATTAGCTACTATGACAAATTAACTATTACCTATTCCAGGAAGGTTAGATTTACTTGAAGATATTTTCAGACACAGCAGATGCCAGACAGTATTAAAGTCAACTTGTTTAATCAGTCACTCAAGTTTTAACATGCAACATATCCAATATACTGTATTTAAACAATGTAAAACACAATGCACACATATATACACTCACCGGCCACTTTATTAGATACATGTGTACAACTGCTCGCTGACACAAATTTCTAGTCAGCTAAACACATGGCAGCAACTCTATGCATTTGGACATGTAGAAATGGTCAAGAGTGGAGGGCACAGTGTAGATATAAAACAATAAAAGCTGTTACAAAAATAGAAAAAAAATACACCACACAACTGTTTTTCCCCTTAGAGAAGTTTGCACATGTATTCATACAAATGAGAATAACTAAGAACAATTTAAGAAAAATATGAACACCTGCAGCACTCACCCAACAGTGCGTTTTACCAATTATTCAGATTAAGCCACTGACACAACAAGCTCTGTGTGTGTGTGTTCAAAAAAGACAAGAGAAATCTGTTTGTGTGTAGCTTAACCTGAGTAAAAGCAGTTCACTCTCTCTCTGCTGTGCCAAAGGTAAAAACCTTCCAAAAAACAGTTAGTGCCAAGATAAAAGTTTAAGAAAAGGTTATTCTTGTACATATTTAGCACTCTTCTGCCCCCAAGACAAGTTTAGACAGTATTCACATAAATCAGAATAACTTAGAATGTGGAGTGATGCTACATGTGTTCATATCTCTTAAATGGTTCTCTGTTCTGCCAGACATTCAGGTCAACTGACACACACACAACAAAAAAACAAAATAAATCCTGCTCAACTGTTTGCGTCCTTGTAAATGTTAATTCGCAATTCCCTTCGAGACGCAGACTCGCGCCAGTCTCTTCTTCTGGGAGCACTGCATGCACGAGTGCTGTTTTCTGCTGAATCATGAGCACGGTACGAGCATGCTCCCATGAATCATTGCGCGTAGAATCGAGTAGGCTATATTTTAGTCATTTTAGGTAGTTATACCCTACCTATTGCGTTACATTATTTCCTGCCTAATATTTCTGATTATTATTTAATCCATTTTCATCACTTCAATTGGGTGTAGTTTACTCATTTCTCACCATTAGAAGTTTATACTCTACAGGGGCGTGTTTAGCCTATTTTTGGGGGTGCTCAAGCACCCCCAAAAACGAGCTCAGCACCCCCTAGCTCAGCACCCTCAAAAACACTGCTTTTGGACGTAATTTTCAGAAATAAGTGCCCTTGCGCACTGCGCAGTGAATGTGTGCGCGGGCGTGTGTGTGTTCTTGAATTCACCTGTTACGTGATGTTCTATGAGCAGTAAAATCCCTCTCCTCCTTGCGTCCCCTCTGATCGGGTTGCCTGTCCGCGTGAGTGCTTGCTACGACATGGTGTTTTTTTTAACTGGATTCCACGCCGATGAGGAACTCGAATAGCACCTGAGTATTACTGGCATAGCGAGATGTGAAGGTACGGACTGGAGTTACAATTGTTAAACACAACACAATAATATGCATAATGCAATATCGATGTTCCCGAACAGAATGATAAAAACGACATTTATCATCCATATCGAGATACTTTTGTGCAGAGCTGTACAAGTGCTACGGTGCTAGACCACCGTGTGTTAGTCAGTTTTATTTACTGTAACATAGCGTTTACGTTTGCTTATCATTTATATATTTATATTTATATATTTATCATAACATCATAATAATTAGCAAATTAATCAAAACAGACACTGAAACGTACATGCACGAAGCAAACAATTAAACAAATGACTATCAAAAGAACACGACCAAAATATAACAAATATAACAAAAAATATAAACTAATGTAAACTAATGTAAAATCATAATAATACACACTATTATTACACAATACACAATAACACATTAATTAACAATTACCACTGTTCAAAATGAATAGCTGCTTAGCCCCCAGAGCTGACAGAGGCACCTGGCTTGAACGACAGTGTTTCCACGTTTATTCCGCATTTAGACTAGACTTAACTAGACAAGAAGACTAGACTTATGCAATGTTTTAACAGAAGCTGACCCAATAAACTATGATATCTACACATTTACGACCACTGACACAAATATTTACGTTATATTTTTAACTAAACAAGACCTACTACTGCATTTGTAATGTTGGAGCTATTCATTTTGAACAGTGGTAATTGTTAATTAATGTGTTATTGTGTATTGTGTAATAATAGTGTGTATTATTATGATTTTACATTAGTTTACATTAGTTTATATTTTTTGTTATATTTGTTATATTTTGGTCGTGTTCTTTTGATAGTCATTTGTTTAATTGTTTGCTTCGTGCATGTACGTTTCAGTGTCTGTTTTGATTAATTTGCTAATTATTATGATGTTATGATAAATATATAAATATAAATATATAAATGATAAGCAAACGTAAACGCTATGTTACAGTAAATAAAACTGACTAACACACGGTGGTCTAGCACCGTAGCACTTGTACAGCTCTGCACAAAAGTATCTCGATATGGATGATAAATGTCGTTTTTATCATTCTGTTCATAGACCAGGGAACATCGATATTGCATTATGCATATTATTGTGTTGTGTTTAACAACTGTAACTCCAGTCTGTACCTTCACATCTCGCTATGCCAGTAATACTCAGGTGCTACTTCGAGTTCCTCATCGGCGTGGAATCCAGTTAAAAAAAACACCATGTCGTAGCAAGCACTCACGCGGACAGGCAACCCGATCAGAGGGGACGCAAGGAGGAGAGGGATTTTACTGGCCATAGAACATCACGTAACAGGTGAATTCAAGAACACACACACGCCCGCGCACACATTCACTGCGCAGTGCGCAAGGGCACTTATTTCTGAAAATTACGTCCAAAAGCAGTGTTTTTGAGGGTGCTGAGCTAGGGGGTGCTGAGCTCGTTTTTGGGGGTGCTTGAGCACCCCCAAAAATAGGCTAAACACGCCCCTGGTCAGTAGGTTCCCACTTGTCACGCTTAATTGCTGCGATCCAAAGTTTTCGGCGAGCTTCAGGTTTCTTTGGTATACGGTAAAAGCTCTTGGGATCATTCTTATCAAATCTGCATGTACAGCCGATAACATGACACTACCATAATTAATCAATGACCCAAGAACTCTGATCGGCCATTTATAAATAGCCTCTTGCCAACCGAAACGTCACGTGACCATTTAGTGACGTCACGGCGAACTCTCCTATTAGTTTCAGTTGGTTTATGTCCAAGTAAATAATTTATTTATTATTTTTTAAAACTGTCTTGTGTAATCTTTACCTTAATTTTCACGGCAGCACGGTGGTGTAGTGGTTAGCATGGTCACCTCACAGGAAGAAGGTTCCGGGTTTGAACGCAGCGGCCAGCAAGGGCCTTTCTGCATGGAGTTTGTATGTTCTCCCCGTGTCTGCGTGGGTTTCCTCCGGGTGCTCCGGTTTCCCCCAAAGACATGCAGGTTGACGTGGGGTGGCCTTGGGCTGAAGTGCCCTTGAGCAAGGTACCAAACCCCTGACTGCTCCCCGGGTGCTGTGTGTGGCTGCCCACTGCTCTGGGTGTGTGTATGTGTGTTTACTGCTTCAGATGGGTTAAATGCAGAGGATGAATTTCACTGTGATTGAAGTGTGCATGTGACAAAAAAAGGTTTCTTCTTTCTAATTTTGTCACACAAGTTAAAGGTCAACTTGGTGAAATTCTATCATTGATGCAGCTTAGTAGGAAAATATTAAAGTAACCCAAGACAATTGTTAGCATTATAAATTTAAGAGATCCAGAAATATTATTTATCGTATTTTATTACAAATGAAATTAGTGAAAATATGAACTTGGGGCCCCTCTCTGACTTAATGGGGAGAAGTGGGCTACACTATGCAATGCAAGATCACTTTGATGCTAAAATAGATGAACTTTTTAGGTTAACACCAGGACATGCTTTGAGTATCGCACTTCAAGTCTGATGGTCATCACAGAAACTTGGCTATACCAGGATAACCAAAACTCTCTGGTTGACATTGAGGGATTTTCTCTTGTCTGAGCAGACAGGACTGAACAAGCCAGGAAAAGTAGAGGTGGTGGCATAGCTGTGTATGTGAGTAACAATTGGTGCAAACAGTACACAGTTAGGGAAACATTCTGCTGCCCTGATGTTGAGATTTTGCACTTGACTTTGAGACCATTTTACCTCCCACGGGAGTTCGGAAGCGTGGCTGTGTGCGTTGTTTACATTCCTCTCAGCGGGAATGCAGCTAGAGCCGCAACTCACATTGCGGACCGTGTATATCAAGAACTACAGCGTTCACTGGGCACACCTGTTTTTGTTTTGGGCGACTTTAATTATTGCAAACTCGAACTAGCACTCCCTGGGCTCGAACAATATGTTAATTGCAGCACACGTGAGAATCATCAAAAACATCAAAAATGCTGACATTGCCAAACCCAAACCCCTTCTGGCTAACTCAGACCACAACGCCATTCATTTAATTCCCACATTTGAAACCATACGGCTACAGCACAATCAGGTGTACCAATTACTGTTAGTATTGAGTATCTGTAACCTACATCACATGAGTTTGCTTGTCTATCATGAAGAGTAATGAAAATTATGTAACTATGTTGGATCTAAAATCCCTGAAAAAATTGTGGAAATCGATCAATCGAGTCCAAAGTTATGACTAATTATGTGATCCAAATTCATCATAAATTTGATATGATGTTGCACTTGCTATTTATTGATTTTTTAAATGTAAAAAATGTTTACATGAATTGCAAATATTAGTAATATTCATGTTTTTCTTTTATCACTTATTTAATTTTTCATGTTCATTGAGGGGTGGCACGGTGGTGTAGTGGTTAGCGCTGTCGCCCCACAGCAAGAAGGTCCTGGGTTTGAGCCCCGTGGCCGGCGAGGGCCTTTCTGTGCGGAGTTTGCATGTTGTCCGCGTGGGTTTCCTCCTGGTGCTCCGGTTTCCCCCACAGTCCAAAGACATGCAGGTTAGGTTAACTGGTGACTCTAAATTGACCGTAGGTGTGAGTGTGAATGGTTGTCTGTGTCTATGTGTCAGCCCTGTGATGACCTGGTGACTTGTCCAGGGTGTACCCTGCCTTTCGCCCATAGTCAGCTGGGATAGGCTCCAGCTTGCCTGCAACCCTGTAGAACAGGATAAAGCGCCTAGAGATGAGATGAATGAAATTAATTTTATATATGAGCAAATGATTAAACAATGAAAGGACAGTAATGGTATGAGTGTCAGTTTAATCAAAATTATTTAACATGAGAGCAAACAAAGAATAACTTTTAACATTTTGAGTCAAATGATTAGTACTGTAGTGCTGCCTGTTTTAGTCTACAATGCTAGTTGTCAAATCTCACATCAATTTATATAAAAAAAATTGTTATAAAATTAGTCAAAATCACATAATTCTTGATTGTAGTGTGCGTAGGCCCAAAGCATTCTTGTTCCTATTTTGCAGTGATTTACCCATATTTCTCCCATTAAATTTACAAATTTTTGTAAAAATAAGTAACAGTGTTTCCCACAGACCAAGTAGCAATTTGTGGTGCTCCACTGTGCCGATGACGGAATCGTGCGCGGTGGAGTCGGGTCATTGGGGTGTATGCAAAGTGTTTACAGCGGGCGGTGTTCAAACACACAGTATTTTTCTTCAGAGTCACCTGCTGGGACTATTTTAAAGCTACAAGAAGCATTTGAGATTATTCAGTTCAATCTAAATTCTTTTAAGTTCTTTAAGAGAAGACAGCTAAAAAATTTTTACCAGAACCCTGCCTGGTTTCATTCCTCGACCCAACTTTACATTACAGGGCAGGCCATTAGTTTGCTGGGCTTGATGTTGGTGGAAAACCTGTCTTTTTAAATTTATGAAAATTACTCACCAAAATTGAAGTTAAAGTTTAGTTTTCACCTTAGTTTTTTGCCTTTTTGGTGGCAATCTTTCAATCATTCTTTAGTTGACATTCAAGGAATAAAGTGCAAAAAAACAAGCTGGAGGTTTTTATTTTAAATCTTGAACTCAACACTTACCTCAACCCACGGGCGCAGATAGAGGGGGGGACGGGGGGGATTCGTCCCACCCAGATTTAAATTCACCTCGTTCGGTCCCCCCCACTTATAGGGAGGAAAAAACGTCTATGCTGTCTTTCTTTGCATAAGGCAAACCTCACGGAAAAATCAAAAGACTAATTACCATTCGGTTTATTGAGGTGCACAGCAGTACAGACGTAGTTGCAACTGCGCAGACTGCACAGGTTGCGAGCTCGAGTTTGGTTGCTATGGTTACCCACAAGTTTGACAGGCATATCGGGGACAGGACCTCCTAGTTCAGGACCCCAACACGGCATGATGAAGGGTGCCAAAAGGCAGAAAACGATTGCATCGTTTTAAAAAAAAAAAAACGACTGTAAGTAAACTGTGCCTTACTTTATCATATCACCTTGCAATTTTTTGATAGTCTGTTCAAAGTAATGTCGTAGTGAAAGTAAAATCGTACGGAGTAGAGATGCCTTTCTGGTAGCCTCCTTCTTTCGGTGGTAGCCTGTAGATACAGTGCTCAGAAGGCAGTTTTAATGTTTAATCTGGCGTTCCCTGCCATAATTTCAGCGAGCATATTGTTTCATAAGGAAACTTTGCGAAGAGTTGTTGACTGACTGCCGCTCACGCAACACACAGGCATAGTTAGAAAGTCAGGATGCACTGGTTTACACTTTACACACACACACGTAGCCCAGCCTCTCGCTATGGTTAACAGTTGGAACTTAGCGGTTTTAAAACTAGTTTTGCAGTTTTGCAATTTCTGTGCGTGATGATAATGTGTAAACTTTGGATTTCCATAGGCTATGTTAAAATGTTATCATTGTCCTGGCCTGCAGGTAGTTCCTGGTGATGGCAGTGAGGGAGGTGAAATAACATGTATACACACTACCGTTCAAAAGTTTGGGGTCACCCAGACAATTTTGTGTTTTCCATGAAAAGTCACACTTTTATTTACCACCATAAGTTGTAAAATGAATAGAAAATATAGTCAAGACATTTTTCTGGCCATTTTGAGCACTTAATCGACCCCACAAATGTGATGCTCCAGAAACTCAATCTGCTCAAAGGAAAGTCAGTTTTATAGCTTCTCTAAAGAGCTTAACTGTTTTCAGCTGTGCTAACATGATTGTACAAGGGTTTTCTAATCATCCATTAGCCTTCTGAGGCAATGAGCAAACACATTGTACCATTAGAACACTGGAGTGAGAGTTGCTGGAAATGGGCCTCTATACACCTATGGAGATATTGCACCAAAAACCAGACATTTGCCGCTAGAATAGTCATTTACCACATTAGCAATGTATAGAGTGCATTTCTGATTAGTTTAAAGTGATCTTCATTGAAAAGTACAGTGCTTTTCTTTCAAAAATAAGGACATTTCAAAGTGACCCCAAACTTTTGAACGGTAGTGTGTGTGTGTGTGTGTGTGTGTGTGTGTGTGTATATATATATATATATATATATATAAACACACACAAAATGGAATCTTTTGCTGACAGCTCAGTCCCCTCCAGTTCAAAAATCCTATCTGCGCCCCTGCCTCAACCAATACTAAAATGAAATAAATAGTATAATGTAACAACAAAATAATAATAAAATATCATAATTAGATGTAAGAAACCACTTAAGGTAACACCAAGGCAACTAACAATAATGAAAAAGCATTACCCTAATTGGTGCAAAGCCTGCATGCCCTATCAGAACATTTAATTCCGCGTGGCTTCCTGAAAAAAAACTCAAGTGCCCTATCGTAAGGGAAGTCATTGGGTTCGGGACCATTTATGGAGATTCGTAAGCAGGCTGCCAGGTGTTCCCCCTGGAGCCTATTCCTGAGGTCTGTTTTAATCTATGGATAAAAAAGTACATTTTCTTCATCAGGGGCGGCACGGTGGTGTAGTGGTTAGCGCTGTCGCCTCACAGCAAGAAGGTCCTGGGTTCGAGCCCCGGGGCCGGCGAGGGCCTTTCTGTGTGGAGTTTGCATGTTCTCCCCGTGTCCACGTGGGTTTCCTCCGGGTGCTCCGGTTTCCCCCACAGTCCAAAGACATGCAGGTTAGGTTAACTGGTGACTCTAAATTGACCGTAGGTGTGAATGTGAGTGTGAATGGTTGTCTGTGTCTATGTGTCAGCCCTGTGATGACCTGGCGACTTGTCCAGGGTGTACCCCGCCTTTCGCCCGTAGTCAGCTGGGATAGGCTCCAGCTTGCCTGCGACCCTGTAGAAGGATAAAGCGGCTAGAGATAATGAGATGAGATGAGATGAGATTTTCTTCATCAAAGCACTAAAAATTTCCATTACGTCAAAAAATATATACAAAGGAATACTGAATTTCTATGTGCTTACCCTATTCATAACTGGCAAATCCAGTGCAGTGATGGCTTATCTACTTCGCCAATAAAGCTAATAAAGATGTTTCTTAAAATATTCAGATTTTATGCTTCAGATAGCATCAACTAGGCATCCCCGCGAGTATAACATTTTATTTAGGCTAGTGGGAAATCCTTATTTATTGTGAATGTCAAGCCATTATTAATAACTTGCATGAATGCTGAAGCGGGATAAACAGGATAATGCGATAAGGCCGGTTCCTCGCGTCAAGCTGCTACTGTATGCATCAAAATTGGTTTATAGCCTGACTCAGGGATGTCTGTTTCATGTAAGCCAAGAAGGCTATGATAAAGCTCATCACAAGCATGACGTAGGCTACCTTTTAAAATAAGGGGTCGGAAGGCGAATCGGGAAGGCTGCGTTATTCAGGGATGAGAATGAAAAATATTAAAGTCTGAAAAAAGCCAGGGGTTTGGGGGCTGCAGGCACCCAGTGGGGCCCAGGGGCAGGGAGTTAATGATTTTTTGGCTTTTTTTTTTTTTTACCCCAAAACCATTAATTTTATCAGCAAAAAGTTGCAATGTATTTGGAAATAAATTCCCCTTCTTGGTGGACTACCAGGTGAAAATGATTAATATGGTACAAGAGACTTGTTTTTAATCAATTCACATTTGATGATTTCAAAAAATCAATGCACCTTTTAATATAAACGAGCTCTACAGTATTATATTTCTGCATTTTTGCTATTCATGTCTTTGAATACTCTAATCCTTTAAAATGAAGTGCAAACCAGAAAAAAGTTCTGTCATATAATTCTCTTAAGCTTTCTTCTGATGTTATCATGGTAGCAGGAGCTCTTGCATACTAAGCAGGCAACATTCAACATCACTCATCACTTCCCTTTCAGCTGTTGTGTGTACTAACTAGGTTTTATCTGGACAGGATGTTGTGTAATGTAATACAGACAGGGCCATTGACAGCTTTTGCTGGGCCCGGGACAAAATAATCTGAGTGGGGCCCCCCCAAATAATCTGAGTGCCCCCCCACACACATACACGTGCGCACGCACATCGCCATACAGCAACCACCCACACCCAACCCCTCTTTTCACAGTCTCCATTCACTCCAACCCTTAAATAACAGGTATTCCAAGCCCATTATAACAGTCAACCATTTTATTTCAACATTTCAACATATTTACAGTTTGAACATTTCCTTAGTCTGCAACTATTCAGGTGCGAAATGCAATGCGCCGGACTTTTGCTGTGGCAAAGTCGTCAATAAGGTCATTGAAGTCCAGCTTCTTTGCAAGTTCGCGCTCTATAGAGAGCATAGCCAGCCCATTGAGCCTCTCCTGTGACATGTTTGAGCGCAGGTAGTTGATAAACCAAAATGATTGTTTACGGGATGGAACTGGGCCTCAGTGAGAACAGAGTTATGGCTTTCCCGAAATCTGAACATAGAAGCATCACCACTAGTGATGTGTACAGTGAGTTTTTCAGTGTATTTTTTTGTCTTGTTTTTCATAAACGTCCTTTCCGTACTCGATTTAGAATGTTACAAAAAAAATTGACACCCTCCCAACCACGTAACATTAGCCTATCTGACCTGGGGGCTGACACGTTTATTACGGATAAACCAAAAGGATTACAACGTTCCCTGGATATAGAACTGGACCGAGAAGATTTCAAAATCTTAACGTGTCAGCAACAACAATAAAACAGAGGTTGTTTTATTCATTTAGGGCTTATTAGGCTACTTTCATTAATTGCGCTTTTCATACAGGCCTATCATTTTTCACTTGAGCAAGGGAATTGTTTGAAGAGTATCCAGTCTAAGTGAAAGTTTAATGTTTTGCAACAGACTAACCTCAAAACACCCCATTTATAGCCCATTCGTTACATTAAACTCTATCTAGCTGGCAATTTCACATGCCGTCGTATCTACACGGGATGATTTCCAACAAAATAAGGTTTAATTAACAAGAGGCAGCGTTCCACGGGCTTTCAGCTAACCGGAGTCCAGCTCAGCGCAGCTCAGCAAGCGTGCCTAAAACATTTGGATATGATTGCCACATACATATACACATACAAACAGCCACTCAAATCTCCACTGCCAAGCCTCTACCTCTCCAACGCCAGATCCATGTAAACAACACGGACGATTTGGAATTACCTTATTCTATTCTATAATCGGCTGGTCAGTGCTATACTCAATACTTAAGTGACTTACCCATCCAGTGAGGATTATTTTGTTTACAAGATGCCACATCTGAGTCGCTGACAAATCCTGAATTTCTGTAAAGATAACTGTGCAGAGGTTTATAAGCACGCAGTGCTTCACCACTGAACAGCGAGGGAAAGTTGATGAGGTAATCATACACGTCCGGGTATTCCGCTGGCAGTTCAAAATCCGGTCGTGAAAACTCCATCCGGTAAGCCATAAGGGTCATTAATCTGTAGATCGTTTATTTTAGACATATATCTAGTTATCTGTTCATTAGACAAATGAGCCGTGTAGTCCGTCGGTTGAAATTGATCCATTCTGTACACGAGTGCAGCAGTATTCAGCGGTGTTTTTGACCGACACGATGGTGGTTGTGTACTTTCCGGTCACGTGACTGCAAGATCTCTATAGTGCCGTGTTATTTGGCGCCTTAATCAAAGACCAAACCATTTCTGCATTAGGGGTGGTACGTGGGTTCTTGAATCTATTTTCGAAGACAATAAAGGCAAAAGAACCAGAAATCATTCATTGAATGCAAATATAGCACATTTTCCTCCCCCAAATCAACACATTTTGAAATGAAACAGAATGATTAATGGCATCTTCATGAGGGACCAGTTCTGGGCCCCCCCTCATGCCTGGGCCCGGGACAAAATACCCGGTTGTCCCCCCCTGTCGACGGCCCTGAATACAGATACCATATGGTCAATTTGAAGATCAAGATGGTGATTTTGAATTAAAGAACAGGCATGTACAATGGGCATTACATATTGGAATTTTTTTTTTTAATAAAAAACTATAAGTTCATCTTGGCCTAAAAAATTTGGGCAGACGCTCCTGCGCGGCACATGCCAGCAATTCCGTCCCCCTATGAAATGGGCAATAAGTAGGAGAGTTATACGCGGTATCATACCTAAAATTTTATCAGAAATATAGATATGATACTATGATTCTCCCCAACATGCTACATTAGATAAGCTAACCCCATTTATAAAAGATACACACATATATGATGTGTATTTGATAAATATGTGATATATATGATGTATATTCATACATTGCTACTTTACGGAAATCTTCAGTAAGTTTGGTCTTTTCATGCCAGCCTGTTGTAGACCTAAATATAATGCACATGAAATGACACTCCTCACCTCAACATGTCCTTTACAATCATTTAAGCCGCATGGGCAATGCTGAAACCACTGCTGCAAACAGTACATCACTCGAAACTGTCATTATTGTTGACCCTTATTAGACAGGGATATTATTATTAGACAGGGATATTATTATTAGACAGGGAGATTATTATTAGACAGGGATATTATTATTAGACAGGGATATTATTAGACAGGGAGATTATTATTAGACAGGGAGATTATTATTAGACAGGGAGATTATTATTAGACAGGGATATTATTAGACAGGGAGATTATTAGACAGGGAGATTCTGTTGTGTAATCTGAGGTGAAGTCCGTTTTGTATTTTGTTTTTTTGGGGCGCGCGCTCTCTCTCTGCCATGCCAATCCTGTTGGCTGCACTGACTCAACTGAAAACTTCGGTCCTCGAGAAAAGAGAAGCCCGCCCACACTGAAGGCTGATTGGCTTATTTTGCTGAGTAACCCAATGAGGATGCTCTTTGTCTCGCGCACTCCGTCATATGCACTCTCTCGCGCGCTCCCTCGTGCACTCTGTCATATGCGCGGGGCAGACGTTAATGTTTCGATTGGGAATTTTTTTTTCAAAATCGCGAGTCTGATTGTGTGGCGCTAGGAATCCATTGTGTGGCGCTGCGCAATATAATGGTCTATGTATGGGAAACCCTGAGTAAACAAAATTTTACATGTGCAAATACAACGAAGGAACAGTAATGGTATGAGTGTCAAATTAATGAAAATTATTTAACATGAGAGCAAACAAAGAATAAATTTTAACATTGAGTCATATGATTAGCACTGTAGTGCTGCCTGTTTTTAGTCTACAATGCTAGTTGTCAAATCTCACATCAGTCAAAATAAATTTTTTTTTGTTGTTAAATCAATCAAAATAACACAAGCTACTTGTAGTGTCCGTAGGTCCAAAGCTTCACTGATCTTGTTGCCATTATTTAACATCAGTAGTAAACATACATTCTGTATTTACACTGGCAGTTGCCTTAATCTCACATCCACCTCCATGACCTGCATGACCTTCTCTGTCAAGAAGGACAATTTGTTATGGTTTCCCTGCCAGTGGGAAAGACTACGAAAGACTTCATCGGAGAGGTAAATTTATTAAATTTATATATGTGAAATTCATACTTCAAACTCACTTGAATAACTAGCTCGTATTCACCAGTCCTTTTTATAATTGTCAATAATGCTTCTTCTTGTTCTTTCAGATCAAGGAGATTTCAGGTGAAGAGGTCCACCTAACTTACATGAGCGAGTATAAAAGAACTGGCATGTACATCTGGCCATCGAAAGTAGATTAAGTTGGGAATTGCTGTCCTCAGTGAAGAAGTTGATGCCGACCCCCACTTTCCTCGCTGGATCCAGTACTAACCGGATCCAGCTATATAAACTTTGAAATTACATCTATTTGTATTTACCAGTTATTTAACAGTTTAATTGCATGTTGTTTAAACTTTGACCTAGCCTGAAAATTCTAGGCTCTGCTCCGCCCCAGGCAGTGGTTGGCGATGCCTGAGATGCCCTGTTTGGCTCCACTGAAGACTGTGACCTGGCTTGTGGCCTGGGCTAACTTTGACCATAGCTGATATGTATCTGAATCTTTGTAACATTGGTGAATAAAAAAATACATCTGTATACATTAGTTGTGAGTATTTGATTTAGACCAGTTGTCTGTAGTGTCCGTACATACCTTAATAGAAATAGCTATTTTACTCAAATAAATTACATAATAATGAATTTAATACTACTTTTGTACTTGAAAAATATAAACAGTTAAGGGTTTATATGAAACAAGATCAAAAGGGAGGATACCATTCAGATTCCAGAATATGTTAGTAGGTAAAGCAATTTGAGTTTAGAAATTTCATTACGTTAGACCTAAGAAATACATTTTGATATGGATTTATAAGCATTTATTGCATATGTTCTGTTTTAAAGTTTATGAATGATGGTTATTTTACACTAAATATTGTCTATAATCATTGGCATTTATTGATAACTTCATGATGAGTATGTAGTGTTCGTAGGCCCTCAATACATGACTCCATATATCTGTTTTTTTTTTTAATGTAGGTCCGAATAAGAAAAAAAAAACCTTTCAGTACCACATTCCCAATATATTTGGCAGCAAAAATTATCACTTTACCTCTTGAAACTGCTTAATCAAATTTTGACCATTTTTGCAACACAATGCGTACACCCGATTGTGCTGTAGCCGATACTGAAACGCAGTAAGCCACAAGTGAAAACAGTAACTGTGTGGTCTGATGATGGGATAGAAACACTTAAAGGATGCTTCTTGTGCACAGACTGGAATGTTTTTCATGACACGGACATTGATGTGACTACAGATACAATCACGGACTACATAAATTATTGAGTAGACAGTGTTCTTACCAAAAGAGAAATTGTGGTCTACCCTCATAATAAGCCTTATGTAACTAAGGACATAAAGGATTGTATTAACCAGAAAAAGGCAGCGTTCAGAAACAAAGATCAGGCTGGGTTAAAAGTGGTACAAAAGGAACTGAATCAATTGCTTAAAAAGGCCAGGAGACATCAAAAGGACTTAATGGAGAGCCACTTCACCACCATGAGCTCTAGAAAACTCTGGGACTCAGTGAAGACCATTGCAAACATGGTACCAAGCAAGGGGAATATAGTTACTTCAGATGATCAGCTGAAAGCTAATGAACTGAACAACTTTTATCTTAGGTTTCAGACTCAGGACTTTACCAATGAATGCATCGCTGACCTAAACTCTTTAAGCACTGATATGAGCGTAGGGCATGAAGTAGATGGTTAAGGATACAGTCACTGTTCCAACAGCTGTGTACCAGGAAAGCTAGGGGTCCAGATGGGATCTTTGCCCGCCTTTTAAAAATGTGTGTGGAGGAGCTTGTCCCAGCCTGGTGTCCTCTTTTTCAGCGATCACTTGACTCACACACTGTCCCAGACTTATGGAAAAAGACCGTCATCATTCCAGTCCCTGAGAAGCCTTGTCCCCTAGAGAATAATGATTTTAGGCCTGTAGCACTGACATCTACTGTAATTAAATGTTTTGAGAAATGTCCCTTTTAAAAAATGAAGGTAAACCAGAATTTAGACCCCTGGCAGTTTGCCTACAAACGGGGTAGGAGTACGGATAAGTAGCATCACCCACATAGTCCTAAAACATTTTGAGGACACTAAGGCCTATGCACATCTACTTTTTATAGATTTTAGTTCAGCATGAAATACTATTCAGCCCTTTCTACTATTGGAGACATTGAAAAAGATGGGTGTAAGCTCTTTTATTGTTAAAAGGTATTCCTCTTCTTTTTTTTTTAACTAACAGGATGCAATATGTGAAGGTGCATAAAGCAGTCTCAGACCCCAAATCCATCAGCACAGGGGCTCCACAGGGGTGTGTGAGCTCCCCTGTCCTTTTTACTATTTATACCAATGAGCGTGTGAGTAAACACCTACAAAACTCCATTGTTAAATTCTCTGACGATACTGCCATTCCTGGCTTACTACACAGAGATCAAGACATAGCCTCCTACCATTCTGAAATTAAGCATTTAGTAGATTGGTGTGATGCTCACCATCTGGTAATTAACACGAATAAAACAGAAGAAATGGTATTTGATCCGAAATCAATCTATGAACCGAGTCCAGTGCTTATACATAACATACCCATACGTCAGGTTACTTCATATAAGTATCTGGGTGTTTTTATTGATTGTTCACTCACCTGGCACATTTATGTTGAAAGTCTTTGTATTAGGCTTCAACAGAGGATGTATTTCTTGAGAAGACGTAGACTGTATGGTGTCAACAGCAAACTTCTGTTTTTATTTTTTCAAATGATATTTGAGAGTGTGATACGGTATGGTATGCAAACCTGGTCTTTCAGTTCAGTTAAAGTCCAAGCTGGGGCGTTTAGTTAAAACAGCTTTGAAAATTGTAGGGCATCAAGATCAGTGTTACCTGCAGTCACCGTATGAAAAGTCAGTGCTCAGGGAGGCACTAAAGATTCTGGACGACCCGACTCACATCCTGAATCAGGAATTTGTGATGCTACCCTCAAGTAGACGATTCAGGATGCCAAACTGCAGATTAAATAAATACAGTGGTGCTTGAAAGTTTGTGAACCCTTTAGAATTTTCTATATTTTGGCATAAATATGACCTAAAACATCATCAGATTTTCACACAAGTCCTAAAAGTAGATAAAGAGAACCCAGTTAAACAAATGAGACAAAAATATTGTACTTGGTCATTTATTTATTGAGGAAAATGATCCAATATTACATATCTGTGTGTGGCAAAAGTATGTGAACCTTTGCTTTCAGTATCTGGTGTGACCCCCTTATGCAGCAATAACTGCAACTAAACGTTTCCGGTAACTGTTGATCAGTCCTGCACACCGGCTTGGAGGAATTTTAGCCCATTCCTCCACACAGAACAGCTTCAACTCTGGGATGTTGGTGGGTTTCCTCACATGAACTGCTCGCTTCAGGTCCTTCCACAACATTTCGATTGGATTAAGGTCAGAACTTTGACTTGGCCACTCCAAAACATTAACTTTATTCTTCTTTAACCATTCTTTGGTAGAACGACTTGTGTGCTTAGGGTCGTTGTCTTGCTGCACCTTCTCTTGAGATTCAGTTCATGGACAGATGTCCTGACATTTTCCTTTAGAATTTGCTGGTATAATTCAGAATTCATTGTTCCATCAGTGATGGCAAGCCGTCCTGGCCCAGATGCAGCAAAACAGGCCCAAACCATGATCCTACCACTACCATGTTTCACAGATGGGATAAGGTTCTTATGCTGCAATGCAGTGTTTTTCTTTCTCCAAACATAATGCTTCTCATTTAAACCAAAAAGTTCTACTTTTGTCTCATCCATCCACAAAACATTTTTCCAATAGCTTTCTGGCCTGTCCACATGATATTTAGCAAACTGCAGATGAGCAGCAATATTCTTTTTGGAGAGCAGTGGCTTTCTTCTTGCAACCCTGCCATGCACACCATTGTTGTTCAGTGTTCTCCTGCTGGTGAACTCATGAACATTAACATTAGCCAATGTGAGAGAGGCCTTCAGTTGCTTAGAAGTTGCCCTGAGGTCCTTTGTGACCTCGCCGACTATTACACGCCTGGCTCTTGGAGTGATCTTTGTTGGTCGACCACTCCTGGGGAGGGTAACAATGGTCTTGAATTTCCTCCATTTGTACACAATCTGTTTGACTGTGGATTGGTGGAGTCCAAACTCTTTAGAGATGTTTTTTACATCTTTTCCAGCCTGATGAGCATCAACAACGCTTTTTCTGAGGTCCTCAGAAATCTCCTTTGTTCATGCCATGATACACTTCCACAAACATGTGTTGTGAAGATCAGACTTCGATAGATCCCTGTTCTTTAAATAAAACAGGGTGCCCACTCACACCTGATTGTCATCCCATTGATCGAAACCACCTGAGTCTAATTTCATCTTCAAGTTAACTGCTAATCCTAGAGGATCACATACTTTTGCCACTCACAGATATGTAATATTGGATCATTTTCCTCAATAAATAAATGACCAAGTATAATATTTTTGTCTCATTTGTTTAACTGGGTTCTCTTTATCTACTTTTAGGACTTGTGTGAAAATCTGATGATGTTTAAGGTCATATTTATGCAGAAATATAGAAAATTCTAAAGGGTTCATAAACTTTCAAGCACCACTGTATAAGAACTCTTTCATCCCAGCTGCCATAAAGATGTTAAATAGTAACAAATAGCAGTGTCTCATCTCACCTCACCTCACCATCTTCCTGCTGCTTTATCCTGTTCGACAGGGTCGCAGGCAAGCTGGAGCCTATCCCAGCTGACTATGGGCAAGAGGCGGGGTACACCCTGGACAAGTCGCCAGGTCATTGAATGAATGAATGAATGAATTAATTTATTTATTTCGAACATGTATAAAAATGTATGTAACTATTTGTACATACAAAAGAAAGAAAATGAAAAAAGTGACAAAAAAAGAATAAATAAAATAATATAAAAAGCTAATACATTACAATACACCGCACATTGTTCGAAAAAGGAGTGGGAAGAAGTACAATACTTTTTTTAATTTCCCACCCCTTTTTAACTACCCCGAAATCCAGGGCTAACACATGGACACAGACAACTATTCACACTCACACCTACAGTCAATTTAGAGTCACCAGTTAACCTAACTGGACACAGGGAGAACATGTAAACTCCGCACAGAAAGGCCCTCACCGGCCACGGGGCTCGAACCCGGACATTCTTGCTGTGAGACGACAATGCTAACCACTACACCACAATGCTGCCCCCAAATAGCAGTGTATTTTTCATTATTCAGTATTTATTCAACCTATATATTGGGCTTATTGTAGCCTTGACTGCTGTTGTTTACTTTTCCCTCCCACGCTCTGTGTGTGCTCATTTTGTTGAGTTGCAATTATGTTGTGTCTCCGTCTGTGTTCTGTATGATGCAGTGAAGCACATGTTCGTATTTATGTGGTGTGCAAGCTACTGTAGGTCTGTGATGCTGTGACTGGAGCTCAAGACGAATTTCCCTTTTGGGATAGTATCTTATTCACAGCATCACTTATTGTAGTATCCTGTGTAATGTGCACTCTTAAGTATTTGATTGAGGTTTTGATGGTGATACCATTTGTTGCTACAAGGTGGCAGTTATGTAAAGCTAGTAATTCACACTGATTAGATAAATACAATATTACAATTGTTCGACTGTAAACCTGATGCTTTAGAAAATAAATCTATAATCTGAATAGCCTTTGGAACGTGATCAAACTTTAACAAAATAAATAAAGTAGTTGTAACACAGGTTCCAATTTCCCTTATGAAACCAGGATGAACTAGACAGGGACACTCTAACGAGTGCAAACCCCGCCTTTTCCCTATTAAAATACATTGGGCGAAAATTTCGAAGTTCTGCCATGACCTTGACCTTTGACCTCCAAAATTTAATGGTTTCCTTCCTGGGTGATTGGCAACACGTACAAAATTTGGTCCAAATCGATCCATTGGTTCTTGAGATATCTTGCAGACACACAGACAGACAGACAGATACACACACACACAGACTGACACAGGTGAAAATAATAACCCCTCCGACTACTGTCGGCGGGGTTAATAAATATAAACTAGCATTATATTATAATTAATTAAAACTATACAATAATACATTATTATAAATATAACACATTGTGAACTATTTACATAATTCGATTTAATTCATTGTAATTACTGGTATTGAAATTGTGTACTGTCTCTTTATGAAGCAGGAGAAAGAAAGGCAAACGAGATGCAGTTTTTTTTCTTTCAATTGAATGAAGCAGCTAAAAACAGGAGACGCAGGAAAGTTCTTCGGCGCTCCAGTCGTGTTTTAAAATACATAATACTTGGATAAATATAAGCAGTGTTCGAACTATGCCGATATTTTCGGGGGGTCCCTTTTTTTCCCTTGGTGGGGTGCTTGCGCTTGTCTCAGAGCGCGGATCTCCAAACACATGAGAAGCCTATCTTATGCACATATCACGTGGACTCCACACCTCCATCCCCGTTTATCCGTTCTTCGGACAGGTGTGTGCCACTTCCAATAGTTTCCGAAAGAAGGGTTTTTGTGTCCCGGCAGACTGAGCACCCCAACTTGCCATCCTTCGTAAACAGCCAGGGGTTGCGGGACTTCCACTCTGTCCACTGCTGGCTGCTCGGGTGAGAGAGGCCCGTGGATGTGGACTCACCGGCAGATAGCTCCACGCTGCCTGCTTGCTCATCCTGCTGCATGCTGACGGCGGGCCCGGCATTCCCAGCAGGTGCAGCGGTGGTGGTTGCGGACGGTTGTCCACTGTCATCTGCTGAAAAACCGTCTTGCTGCTCCTCGGAATTTTTACTTTTCTTAACAAATCCAAAACTCGAAAGAGTACCTTGTTTTCTTTTCGACATGGCTAACGCTGAAGACTAGCACTCGCATGATCTGAAGATGCACCGATAAACACTTTCTCAACCTACTGCCACACCCACTGCAAACATTGTAGCAAAACAACCATGGGAAAGAGGGGCAACTACAGAAACATGGATGGAAGTCGTGGGAAAATTCTGGGGACACAAACTAGTAGAAAGGAAGTGAGTTGGCACTGTTGGCACATTTCCTTTCTACTAGTTTGTGTCCCCAACCTGGCAGCAGCAGTCGTTGTCATATCGGTTTATTTTATCTTTGATGTAAACACAACACTTCGGATATGCAAATGCTTCCCGTTACACACGATTGCTATGTCAATAAACATAATTTTGCCAATATTTTAGAGACCCCCCCCCCCCAACATTTCCCAAATCATGTTTTCAAGGGATCTCGTGTCTGTTTCAGGGGATCTCGGATCCCCCGAGTACCCCCGTAGTTCGAACGGTGATAAACCTTTGAATTAAAAACAGATTATTAAACAAACTAAAGCTAGACTGGTTAAACTGATATCTTGCCAATTATCCTCACTTTCATGTGCAAACCGTTCCGAACTGGCCGTGGAAAAGTTGTTGAACGGATTTGGTAAGTTCATGTCATTTTATTTTTTGTTCATTTGGAGTATTGTATACGAGAATGAACCAGTGTTCCAGCAGCTGTAGGCCTAATGGTGAACAGTTAGGGAGTGTGATTAGCTTCATAAGATTGTAATTATTCACCTGTGTGTGTAGCTAGGTTGCTTGCTAGCTGTGTTACTATAGCTACCGCCATTTCATGTAATGTAGTGCGCTGGCGAAATGCATATTCGTAGGTAATGAAACCTGATGTCTTATCAGTTTGTATGTATCTGGATTTGACAGTTTTATGTTGCTAATTAATTTTTATGTATAACCTGTTGCATAAACAAGTCAGGTTTTTTGTTGGGTTGGTTGCATGGTGTTTTCATACCATTGTGAAGAATCTAAGATGGTGAGCCGACCATGAGGATCGACCACGTGGTCTTCTCGGGGAACAACTGCCAGGATCTCAGCGCGAGAGGCCACGTGGTATTGTACAGAGACACTGATTGGCTGATATAGCCTGGACATTCATTTTGTCATTTTTTTTCACTGCATGCTATCTGGACATTTCAAGGCTGATAAGCAGGAACTTTTTATGGTGATTTGTGAATTGCAGTGGACAAATTTAATAACAATTGTATTTCATTTTCTCAGGTGAATTGTGAATGTGGAAAGAAAGTTTCCTTTTCTTTTTTTTAAATGGTTAACTGCAATATATTCTGGTAAAAAGTGAATAAGACAAAACTAAGGGGGGATTTAATTAAAATGGGCCTAAAATTAGAATTTAAATCCGAAAAGAGGACAAAATAACCTTTAGTTTGATTACTAACAACTGAAACCTGAATACTTGAACAAAACCTATAGGGAAAAGGGGGAATATAAAACAAGAATACCAAATATTTGATAAGTTTTATTTTTGATATCTGCAATTGAAGTTTGCATTTCATGTGCATAATCACATATCTTGGAGTACCTGTTTTCATACAATTTTCTCGATAAAAGTATGCCGGCAGTTAAAACTTGTCTGTGGTCTCTTTATTATGTACTTAATTACTGCTCTTATCGAACCTACACACTGGTCCTAAGCACATTGCATATTGTAGGTGCTACATAGTGTCATCTGCTAGTTGATTTATGACTATTTGGTTCTCAAAAACATCTAAGTGCTTAATGTCAGATTTTTTGACAAGAATTGACAGCATTTCTGTTTCATTTAAAACGAGTGATGGTGAAATTGGGCAGCCTTGTTTTATACCTCTGTTAATTGTGATATGATGGGAGGTGCCGCCTGACAACAATATTGAGCTCTTAGTGCCATGGTAAAAGGATTTGATTACAGTCCTAAAGTTCTCTCTGAAGCCACAGAGTTCCAATGACTTTACAATAACAGGATGATCTCCCATGTCGAAAGCTTTATAGAAATCCAGAAAAAGAAAGCAATCATCAATATCTCATCTCATTATCTCTAACTGCTTTATCCTGTTCTACAGGGTCGCAGGCAAGCTGGAGCCTATCCCAGCTGACTACGGGCGAAACGCGGGGTACACCCTGGACAAGTCGCCAGGTCATCACAGGGCTGACGCATAGACACAGACAACCATTCACACTCACATTCACACCTACGGTCAATTTAGAGTCCCCAGTTAACCTAACCTGCATGTCTTTGGACTGTGGGGGAAACCGGAGCACCCGGAGGAAACCCATGCGGACACGGGGAGAACATGCAAACTCCACACAGAAAGGCCCTCGCCGGCCACGGGGCTCGAACCCGGACCTTCTTGCTGTGAGGCGACAGCGCTAACCAATCATCAATATAATCACTATATTCAAGAAGGTCTAGAACTTGGTACACATGTATTGATCTACCTCTCATATAAAAGCTGATTGGGTATCACTTATTTGAAAGAGTCCTTTTTTGAGACGGTTGGAGAATGCGTTTGTTAGTAGTTTGTAATCATTATTGAGGAGTGTTATTGGTCTCTAGTTATCTAATATTTTTGGATCTTTATCTGGTTTTAGTATAATAACTATGACACCTTAAATCATAGTTGGTGGAAGTGATACATTTTCTGTAGATTCTTTTAGTGTTTCAAAAAGGGTTTTGATATGATCCTAAAAGTGTTGATAAAAATGTGCTGTAAGGCCATCTGGGCCAGGGGAGCGGTCTGGAGTCAGGCAATGCAATGCTCTCTCAAGCTCCTCAAATGTGATTTGTGCCTCACAGTCATTTCTGAAATCCTCATTTATTTGAGGTATGAAGTCTTTATTCTACCAAAAAAGACTTCTGCTGAATCAGAAGAGAAACTAGAAGAGTATGACTGACTAAAAACAGTGTGTTTCTTTGGCTATTTTCTTTGGGTCTGAGCATTCATTATTGTTAATGATCAATGTTCCAATATTTTTCTCCTGAAGGTTTTTCTCCAATCTGCAAAAATAAGTTTCTCTCTTGCTCCTCAATGCATTTAGCTTTAGATCGAATGAAAACCACATTTGCTCTCTTTGTCTAAATATCACCCAGTTTGGTTTGTAATGTAAGCAATTTCTTTTTGTCAGCATCACTAACTGAGGGTTTACTGCAGCACGAATATATTTCTCTCATCAAATTGGCCTCTTCCAGCTGGACACAATGTTTGTTGTTTATTAAATGACACAGTTTCTTATTCTAAATTTCAGAAACTCCCATTTGGAGATCCAAGAAGAAAGGCTGGCATCTTCAGAAACATCAGCAATATTTTGAACCCCTTGACAGTAGATCTCAGAATGTAACAAGCAGGCATTGAACTTCCAATAGCCCTTGTTTCGGTTGTAGGCATTACTAGGTTTCAGAGTTAAACACTTCAAACAGTGATCAGATAAAGGAGCAGAAGATATACAACAGTTAGCAACAAATTATTTTATACAGTCAGAAATGAGCCTATACTCAAACAAGAATTATGAGTGTGGAGATGTATGTAGGGCTTTATTCAGACTGGAATAATGATTTTCTAGATAAATTCAAAATTGTTTATTGACAACAATACGTAAATAAGCAACTAGCATCTTTGGAACAATCATCAAGTTTCATGTAGGGGGCACGGTGGTGTAGTGGTTAGCGCTGTCGCCTCACAGCAAGAAGGTCCGGGTTCGAGCCCCGTGGCTGGCGAGGGCCTTTCTGTGTGGAGTTTGCATGTTCTCCCCGTGTCCGCGTGGGTTTCCTCCGGGTGCTCCGGTTTCCCCCACAGTCCAAAGACATGCAGGTTAGGTTAACTGGGGACTCTAAATTGACTGTAGGTGTGAGTGTGAATGATTGTCTGTGTCAGCCCTGTGATGACCTGGTGACTTGTCCAGGGTGTACCCCGCCTTTCGCCCGTAGTCAGCTGGGATAGGCTCCAGCTTGCCTGCGACCCTGTAGAACAGGATAAAGCGGCTAGAGAGAATGAGAATGGGGGAGGAGGGACCATGTATTTCCTTCTTTCTTATGATAGCGGTGGACACCCCAACTTTCTGGTGATATACTGCCCCCCTTTGTTTGGAGTGTGGAGAATTAATTCACCAGGGGGCCAATTCTTACCCACAGCACCTTTAAAGCTGAAACTCTCCACTTCAATCACAACTTGATGGCTTCATTTCAAATCCATTGTGGTGGTGTACAGAGGAAAAATAAAATAAAAACCGTCACTCTCCAAATACTTATGGACCTGACTGGATATAAAAGTTTTAATTTAAATAAGTATTTAAATATGCATCAATCAAAAGCATGACATTTATAAAAAGATCAAAATCCTGAACGAGCAGTCGGTCACATTCTTAAACAGACAGAACACAGTGAAGCTCATGAGGAAAGAAGTGACAATGACTCTGATAGAGGAATCAGGGAATCAGGTAAACTAGTCAGTGTAATCTCCTCAGGATGACTTTTCACTGCAGTCACAACACTGTCACGTGCAGCAACATGAAACGTCAGAGCCGGAACGTGTCACTGACCAATCAGGGAGCGCTTTGTTCTGAATAATGAAACTCCCTCTGTCATCCTACGTTGTACATATTTGTTTTAATTTAGGATTTTTAAGCCCAAATGGACCGCATCATTTCACCTTTGTACCAGCAGATGGCAGGATTTAGTGCAGATCGAAGATTCATTTATTCATTCATTTCTATTTTGAAGAACAGCATCATGAATATTTGATTTGTCATGAGACAGTTCCACAATCAAAATGTATAAAAACAGACTGTAGGATTAAAATTGTTTATGCCAAAAACAAAGCCCAGGTATTAAAAACAAACAAACAAACAAACAAACAAACAAAAACTGTACAGCACTTTAAAGGGGAATATGCATTTCTAAAATTAACCAGAAAATATAAAATATTTGTTTATTCTCACTATTTAATAGATGATTAAATTAATGAGGTGAAAATTCATTCAGTGTTTAATACAGGAGAGATGATCAGTGGGGCTGAATTTTTACGTCCATTTAAACAAGGATTGAAGTATGGATAGAGTTTCTCAGTGAAAGACTGACCAGTGAAAGAGTAGATATGAGATCTGGACTTCACATCATAAAAGGAGACCAGACCCTCCTCATAATCCACAAACACCCCCACCGTCTCCACCTTCTCTCTCAGTGTGAGGGGGACAGAGGGACCAGCAAGAGCCTGATACTGATTCTCATTCCTCAGTACCACAGTCCATAATCCATTCTGAGGAGTCGCTGTAATATTCCCCTTCCTGTTAATGTTCTCTCTCACAACTCCTAATGCCCACTGAGTTTTCCCTCTGACCTGCACCTCATAATAAAATCTCCCTGAGGAGAAACTCTGCTTTCCCAGAACATTAACACACGGATCAAACCTCTGTGGTGTATCGGGGAGTTTCTGTTGTTTGTCTCCATGTGTCACTTGTTTTCCATCAGCAGACAGGATGAGACTGGGTTGAGCTGTATCAGGATCCAGAGTCACATCCACCGAGATAAACATAGTGTGTGATACGAGTATGCAGGTAAAAAAGATTAAATCATCATCCAGTGGATCAGATTCGTCACGATTTATAAGAGGATTTGTCGAAGATTAAATAATTAAACATTTTTAAATTATTCCTTGAAAAAAGAAAAAAAAAACTTGTACAGTTTATGGCCAGAGCTTTTCAAAGGTAAGAAATATTAAATGTTTTCTTTCTGAACTGTTTGTGATTTTATTTGTGTTTGTAATTTTTGTTTTTCAGGAAATTATAGAAAGAGTCAGAACATGAGGGAAACATTTGAGGAAAAACTCGATCCTGATGGACAAAATAAGTTCAGTGAGTGTCTCTAGTGATGATAAATGTCTGGTCGGTTTTAGCTTTTGAAAGAAAACGCGTCACTCTAAAGTCGATGATAGACACTGCGTTTTTCCAAAATTATTTTCTAACTGCAGGAGTATAAAACTCTTTGACTTCTTTATTTACCACAAGAACAACATTTACCTTTGAGAGGACAAGAGTTTTATTCTCATGCAGTGAAATAAAGAATCAAGTTAAATTCTGTCCAAACACACACTTTTCCTGAATGACTGAGTGAAATGGAAGATGATCAGTCTTTCTAAAGGAGAAAAGGGTTGAAGCACTTTAGTGCGGGGGACTTCTGGTTCGCGTTCGGCATGTGAGGCTGCGAGATCCTCAAGCTCAGTGGGCAACTTTACTTTGTGTTTATAAGCGTGCAAAATACATATTGACATTTGAATATAGTTTCTAAATGTTGTATGGCACTACTGAAGGAATTGAAGTATAGATAGAAGTCGCCTAAGGTTTTTTTTTTCTCCCTCCTGCCTCGTCTAAAAATGGCTGCTTGGCCACCGAAGCCTGCTACTACTTGCAGAAGAGCTAATACCGAAGCTGATGCACAACAACTTTCCTCAGACTCCGTTGAGAAAATTGACAGCGATCAAATCATTGAGCATGAAAATAGACACACAAACGACTGCCCTTCATCAAGAAATATCCTCCATCCGCCAAGAGTTGCATACGACTGTTAGCTCATTGCAGTCTGCTAATGCACAGAATACCAAACGCATTGGTGACCTTGAGCAGTCTGCCTCAGAGTGGAGCTCGACTGTCATGACCCTGGAAATTACAGTGAAAACGCTGCAGTCAGATGTGTGCAGTCTGATGGAAAAATGTTTGGACGTGGAAGGCCGTAGCCGTCGTCAGAACATTCGGTTGGTGGGAATAGAGGAAGGGAACAATCCGCGGCAATTTTGTGCGACTGCATTGAAGGAGATATTGGACCTGGAAGAAACTCCACGCCTGGACCGTTGCCATCGTTCACTCGCACCAAAACCTCAACAGGGGGAGAGGCCCAGGCCCTTCATAATCCGTGTACACCATGGAGACGTGAGGGACCGTGTCCTTTGCCTTTCCAGTCAGAAGAGACAGTTGTTTTACAAGAAGCATGTGCACATCTTTCCGGATTTCGCTCCAGAGGTAGCAAAGAAGCGAGCTGCTTTTGCAGAGGCAAGGAAGCTCCTTAGAAACATAAAGAATGTTAAGTTCAGCCTTCGTTATCCAGCTACGTTCTGGATCACGTTCAAAGATGAGGAAAATTCCTTCACCGAGCCTGAGCCAGCTGTCGCACATATTAAGGAGAACATTCTATCGCATAATCAGGTATCTTCATCGGCTACTTTCAAAATGGATTGGCCTATATCTAAGTGACTGATCTTTATGCTTATTTGAGAGCGTTTTGGTTTGTGAATCTGACCATACATATCTATTCAAGTGAGAGAGTACGTGTTTTATGATGTTATGGTTTTATGGTGGAGGCTGTATTTTCTGTCCTAATTTCTTATGGACCAATAGAAGCCCCTTTTTTGTCGAACATAGCTTCCAGCAGGTGGAGCCACGTTTTTCAATGTGCCTTGAATTCTTTTTTTTTTATTTTTCCCCTGTTGGTGTTAAAATGTTTGATCTGTTTTTCTTGAGGCTGTTTTATTTAGCCCATTTATTATTACTTTTAAATTGGCGTAGGCCTATCTTATTTTATATGGGGCTACTCCTTTGCTGACAGAATTTATTAATAAGTTGCTACTGTTGTATAGCACACTATTTTTAGAGGGCTAATATTTGAGCCTATGTGTTTTTTAAAGCAGGTGTCCCACTAAAACTGTTTCATTTGATTTACCTGTGGCATACAGAATGGTTGGCACTGTTTGTTTCCTTATGATTCTGGCCGCCCACTGTGCTTTGGGTCAGTTTTGGTTATGTTAGAGACCCAAGTTAGAGATTTGGAAAATTTGGGGCGTGCTGCCCTTGGGTTTATGCACTTTGTTTGGGATGGGGTGGGGGTAAGTGTTGCTTGTGTAATGAGTCTTTTTTCTATTTTGTCGATCACTTTTCTTTTCACTGTGCCAACTTGTGGTTCCACATTGTTTCATGCATATCATCTGCCAGAGTCACAAAATTAATCTGTCACGTCAGATTATGTTTGTGTACCATAATATTATTTATATTGCTGAATAATATAGTTAATTCATATATGCCTTCTGGGGGGAGTGGCCAGTCTGTTAACTTTACCAATTGGAATGTGAAAGGGCTCAATCATACTATTAAATGCACCAAGGTCCTAGCACATCTTACGCTTCTGAAAACTGATATAGCCTTCCTAACTGAGACACATATGCGCAGGTCAGACCATAATAGTCTAAGGAGAGGCTGGGTGGGACAGGTATACCAGGTATTGAAATGTAAAATTTGCAGTGCTAGGACAGCATTAAAAATGTTCAGTATTTCTATTTGTGGAGTAAAGCTATGGAACAGTTTGGATGTGGAGCTCATGAAATGTACAACTATAAACCAGTTCAAAAAAAGGTACAAGGAACAGATCATTATGAGGTATAGGGAGGAGGAATTACAATAACATGCTATAAGTGTATATATGTGGGGATGGGTACATACGGATATATGTGCGTGTGTGTGTGTGTGTGTGTGTGTGAGATGGTGTCTGTGTACGTATGGATGTGTATAGTTATAGGTCTGTGTATACAGTAGTGCTTGAAAGTTTGTGAACCCTTTAGAATGTTCTATATTTCTGCATAAATATGACCTAAAACATCAGATTTTCACACAAGTCCTAAAAGTAGATAAAGAGAACCCAGTTAAACAAATGAGACAAAAATATTATACTTGGTCATTTATTTATTGAGGAAAATGATCCGATATTACATATCTGTGAGTGGCAAAAGTATGTGAACCTCTAGGATTAGCAGTTAATTTGAAGGCGAAATTAGAGTCAGGTGTTTTCAATCAATAGGATGACAATCAGGTGTGAGTGGGCACCCTGTTTTATTTAAAGAATAAGGATCTATCAAAGTCTGATCTTCACAACACGTTTGTGGAAGTGTATCATGGCACGAACAAAGGAGATTCCTGAGGACCTCAGAAAAAGCATTGTTGATGCTCATCAGGCTGGAAAAGGTTACAAAACCATCTCTAAAGAGTTTGGACTCCACCAATCCACAGTCAGACAGATTGTGTACAAATGGAGGAAATTCAAGACAATTGTTACCCTCCCCAGGAGTGGTCGACCAACAAAGATCACTCCAAGAGCGAGGTGTGTAATAGTTGGTGAGGTCACAAAGGAACCCAGGGTAACTTCTAAGCAACTGAAGGCCTCTCTCACATTGGCTAATGTTATTTTTCATGAGTCCACCATCAGGAGAACACTGAACAACAATGGTGTGCATGGCAGGGTTGCAAGGAGAAAGCCACTGCTCTCCAAAAAGAACATTGCTGCTCATCTGCAGTTTGCTAAAGATCACGTGGATGAGCCAGAAGGCTATTGGAAAAATGTTTTGTGGACGGATGAGACCAAAATAGAACTTTTTGGTTTAAATGAGAAGCATTATGTTTGGAGAAAGGAAAACGCTGCATTCCAGCAAAAGAACCTATCCCATCTGTGAAACATGGTGGTAGTATCATGGTTTGGGTCTGTTTTGCTGCATCTGGGCCAGGACGGCTTGTCATCATTGATGGAACAATGAATTCTGAGTTATACCAGCGAATTCTAAAGGAAAATGTCAGGACACCTGTCCATGAACTGAATCTCAAGAGAAGGTGGGTCATGCAGCAAGACAATGACCCTAAGCACATAGGTCGTGCTACCAAGGAATGGTTAAAGAAGAATAAAGTTAATGTTTTGGAATGGCCAAGTCAAAGTCCTGACCTTGAGCCAATCGAAATGTTGTGGAAGGACCTGAAGCGAGCAGTTCATGTGAGGAAACCCACCAACATCCCAAAGTTGAAGCTGTTCTGTACGGAGGAATGGGCTAAAATTCCTCTAAGGACTGATCAACAGTGACCAGAAACGTTTAGTTGCAGTTATTGCTGCACAAGGGGGTCACACCAGATACTGAAAGCAAATGTTCACATACTTTTGCCACTCACAGATATGTAATATTGGATCATTTTCCTCAATAAGTAAATGACCAAGTATAATATTTTTGTCTCATTTGTTAAACTGGGTTCTCTTTATCTACTTTTAGGACTTGTGTGAAAATCTGATGATGTTTTAGGTCATATTTATGCAGAAATATAGAAAATTCTAAAGGGTTCACAAACTTTCAAGCACCACTGTATGTATCTGGGCTCACGCTAGCCGCTCGCACGTCCGCAAATTGCGAAGTTTTATTCCGATTTGCAAAAAGAAAATCATCTGTATTCGCATTTTATGCAAAAGTCATTTAAAGTTTAAGCAAAATCCATCAAACAATTGTGATTTCTCAAGATAAACAGTACCTTTTGTGTCCATCTTTGATGTTTTGATTTATAACCAACGCCCCCGAGTTTCGAAGCTTCTTATTGGTTGACCGCAAATTACATCTTCCAATAGCATCGGACCTTACATATAAAATCAGGGTTTTTTCTAGAAAAATTTAGTATGAGGGCGCTCACCATGGCGAGGGAGCGAAGCGGGGGTGCCGGTTGTCCCCCCCCCCCCCCCCCCCCCCGTGCGAAGTCTTTGAAAAATTGAGGCTACAATGGGACATTCTGAGGCTGTCTGAGAGGGAAATTGTAACAAATTGTCAACATTGAAAAAGAAAGAAGTAATCATCTTCTGCCCCGGACAGTCTTTGGCTTTCTTCCGCTTCGTGCCGCAGGATGACATCTTTAAATGCCCAAGTGTCAACAAAAACAACTCGCGAACAACTACTGTCAAAAGCTCCCGCGCCGGTGGGTGAAAGGTCATTCAGTCTCGAGAAATCTCGCTCTACAAGTCAGCTGACCTTGTATGTAACCCATGTCAAATCTCGCGAGAGCAGCCGTGACACGTAAACAACATGGCGCCTCAGTCTGGAAAACGCCAATTCGGATTGTTTTTGCACCGTCTGGCGGTGTATCTACTATGATTGGAATATTTTTGGAGTAATTATAACGTAGAGTGAGGGGGAAAAAGCCCCCCTTAAGGAAAACTCAGTTTTTCTCCAAGTTGAAATGAACCATGTGTTTAGTTTTAATCGTAGTTTTTGACAACAGTGACATGAACAATAATGCCACCTAAAGTTTGCCTAAAGTTAATACTTAATTTTTTTTTAACAAAAACAAACATTGTGCCAAGGGGGCCTTTTAAACCCCCCCCCCCCCAGTGGGGTAAAAGGCCCCCTGAGGTGGGGCAATAGGCCCCCTCACTCAAAAGAAGCTGTTTGGATAGCAAAAGTGTTTACTTATAAGAATCTGAATCTGATGAGCATCAATTAGCCAAACATGATGTGACTAATCTTAGGCTACTGTTCTAGCTAGCTACATAGCTATCTAGGCTAATCTGAGGTAATATTTTTAATATTAAGTTCAAATTACTTGCTTTACTCAACCAGGTAAGTGAGATGTTATTAAAAACTAATGTATCTGCTATTCAGAAATGTATGAAATACATTAATTATGATAAAAGGAAACGATGCCCCCTGGGGGCCATTTACCCCGCCATTAAGGGGGCGTTTTACCCCACAGACTACACTTTTACAAAAAAGGGTCTTACTTTCAAAATGTGATTCAACTTTTTATACCTAATGTATTTTTTTTAACGTACTGACTTATCTACTCATACCACATACACAGCTGTGATATCTGATGAAATAGCAGCTATCTAAATACAGTTTTACTGATATCTGAAAATTATGACTTACCATGAAATTTGATTTCTCTCCGCTGCGTTGTTGATATGCGATCCACAGTGGATATTTGTATATCCCTGTTGTCAAGCCAGTCCATAGCAACAATAGAAGTGTAACTTTGCGCCATCTGGTGGTTATTTTGGGTAAAACAGGCTGGGGGCGTATTACCCCACGGGGGCGTATTACCCCACTCTACTCTATTTGATGATCAGACACATTGTCACGTGGTGTTGCTGGGATGTTTTCACGGAGAAAAGATCATTTTGAGAGATTGCATGTTGTGCAGTAGCATATACTGTAAGTGCATGGCCTAAGTGTGACTTGCGGTTCAATCGGCATTTCGGTAAGAGGGCGCAGCGCCCCTGTTCCCCGGTTTAGACGAAAGCCTGTAAAATGATCAATTTCCGAGTTGCGCTGATAATCGGCATTTCTCGCTCATTGGTGAACAAGATTATAGCAAGGTTTGTTTAAAATAAATTATCCGACTTTTATGTATGACAAAAACTTATCTAAAAAGTGAGATAACATATTAGAATATTCTGTTAGCTTTCTCAGTTAGGGATAAAAACACGATATAACCATTCTAAAGACATATTTTCTACATAATATCAACTCTGACAGAACTTTGGAAGAACTCGCAGATGAACCAGGATATATCGACCAAGTGTACCTTGTTTTCAAAGTGTTTTGACGCACATGGTTCAAAGTTTTGACTGCAAGTGTTTCACTTGAGAAATGAATGGTGAATATCATTATATTTGGGTTATGAGATTAATTTATAAGAAACAACCATTGATTTTAACTCCCTGAGCTCCCTTCATCCTACCCATAAAGACACCCCCCTCCCCCTAAACACACACACGGATCCCAATTATAGGCCAGTCTGACAGTAGTCCTTGCAAGATGCGAGTTGATGAATTCTCCACAGCCCTCATTCCCCCAGATTCACCCTGTCCAATGTCAAAAACAGCAATCTGATACCCCAAACACTTGGTGATGGGAATTGCCTGTTCAACAGCCTGTCCCGGTCTATAAAAGGTACTACCTATCACAGTAGATGGTATAACTTAAAAAAATTACTTTGCTAAAAAAAAAAAATTGTTCTTTTAGCATTTCTTGCTAAGCGAAATTGCAAATTGCTAAAGAAAAATTTGAGTCTTTAGCACTTTTCGCTAAAACAATTTGGGTCCTAGAGTGAGCACAGTGTATGTACTGTACATACTTTTGTTATGCACACATACAATACATATCTGTAGATATGATTTGATCAATATTATACGATGTTGGTATTTCTTGGTATGTTGTTGTTGTTTTTTTTTTGTTGATTTTTGTTTTCTTTTGTATATATAGTTTATTATGGTGGAAAGTGACGTTTGATTAACGGTGGTATAGAGGGTTAGGATTTGATAAGTTATTTACTTCTTCCTAATCCTTTCCGAACATTGTTATTGCCTTGTGGCTACGCTATTCTGTTTGTTTATGAAGATGTTTTGGTGATTGCATTTTTTACTTTTATTTTGTTTTTATTTCTTCTTTACTGTTCGGAATAAATCTCTAAATACAAAAATCTCTAAATACAAATTGGGATGATTCTAAGTTCATGTGCAGCTTCCTGTCAGGTATACCTTACTTAAATACTCATCAGCTTATTTTAGCTGGTGACTATAATTGTGTAATTAACCCTGTATTAGACGGATCGTCAAGCCGCCCAATTAGTAACTCCAAAACAGCCGAATACATAGAGAATTTTTTACAATCTTGTGAGATGTCTGACCCATGGAGATTCCTTTATCCTACG
Source organism: Neoarius graeffei (assembly GCF_027579695.1). Lineage (NCBI taxonomy): Eukaryota > Metazoa > Chordata > Actinopteri > Siluriformes > Ariidae > Neoarius > Neoarius graeffei. Next base: position 79,053,833 of record NC_083569.1, read on the forward strand.
AGGAGAGAATATTCTTTTTTTTTTCATCTGTTCACCATACTTATTCATGCATAGATTATTTCTTTATATACAAGTCCTTAGTTCCACTGGTTAAAGAATGTGATTATAACCGTATTGTGATATCTGATCATGCCCCTGTAACACTCGTTTTGATCTTCCCCAACTACAGACCTACTGTAGCAGATTCAGATGGAGACTCAACCCACTACTTTTGTCAGATGAATCATTTATTGCCTTTATTAATGTTTACATAGACACATTTTTAGAAACGAATGTAAACAAAGAGACTTCCCCTTCCTTGCTTTGGGAGGCCCTTAAAGTGCATATCATGGGTAAATTCAGGAGCAAGATCAATGTAATTCTATTTTATATTAAACTTTGGTCAAATATCTGTGTCATTTTGTGCAATTTTTTCACCTTGCGCAATACCAGAAAAATTCAGTTGAAATCAAGCCATTTGAGGCGAATTGGTCCGCCTCTGAAAAAACTTGGGATTTGGATTTCCCGGCAAACATTGATTTTCGTGACGTCGCGTGCGGGACGCCTCCCCCTGAATCCTACGTCAGCGCTGGTTTATGAGAAAATGACCTGGTGGTTTTCTGCAAATTTCTTCAACGTTATCATGTAATTATTAAAATGGTTAACAGATGCAGAGCCGGAGTGGGTAATCGGGAGATTCGGGAGGATTCCCGATGGGCCAGCTCATGTCAATCTCAAATTTGGGCCGGTTGGATGGAAAAAATTATTTTGACACTTATCCGGTCCCCCCAGGATTTCGCAGGCCTTTTTTGTGATTGTTGCGGGGTAAAATGTCTGTTGCGGGTTTTTTTTCCAAAAAATTGCGATGAAAGTTGCGGTGTTTTTTAGGTTTTTGTTGCGATTACATTGCGGGAGGAAGTGAAAGTTGCGAGAAATTGTTGCGATTTTCTCTATTTGTGATTAAAATTGAGTGATGTTAAATATTAAGTTATTACTGAAACTATTGATTTAAAAAAAAAAGACACTGAGAAATGGTCCTATAAACATCTTTACCAATATAAAAGATTACCAGGACTACAAAAATGCAGAAAAATAGGCTTTACTTATCCAAATGCACCTGTTGGTTCAAAAGTTAAAGTGCATAGAACCTCACAGCACAACATGAAGTTACCTTAAAATATAATATAAATGCCTCAGCTTTCATGTAAGAAAAAAAACTATTAATACTAGTACTGTGTGCAGGCAGTCTCTCCTGAAGACTAAATTAAACAATAATTATAAACTAATAAAATAAATGGCTCAGGCTTCATAGAAGAAAAAAAAACAATTTGAACAGAATCTCACAGTATGATGCTGAAGCTGCCTAAACAATGGAAAATAAAATACCATTTTGGCAAAAATGTTGGCATCCATTAATTTCTTGTATTAAGTAAAAAAATAATGTAAAGTGCACACAGTCCACTGTAAACATAACACACTTTAAGTAACAGAATTTAAGCCTATATAAACACTATCATCGCAGTGTTGCCAGATACTGCTGAGGTTTTCCAGCCCAAAATATGTTCAAAACCCGCTAAAAATGCACCTAAAACCGTCCAATTGGGCGGGAAACCGTCCAATCTGGCAACACAGCACACATGCTGCTTCTCTTGAACATCTACACGGAAGTAAGGCGGAAGGTAGTTTGTCGACGTCACCCCAAGACGACGACAACGATTGGTCAAATTTGCGGGAAAGTTGCGGTGATTGGATATAATTGCAACACCGCCCTGATTCGTGGGGATTGGTTGAATTTACGTTGAAGTTGCAAATCGCGAAATCCTGGAGGGTCTGCTTATCTAATCATCTTCTTGCATTCATTCTCCATTCATCTGACAGCGCAGTAGATTAGATGGGTTCTACCATAGACATATAAACATAGACGCCGCCTTCTGCGTAGAATCATACGTCATCCTCGCCGCCATATTGGATGTGGCAAAGTGGAGATTCTTCAACCGTCTCTGGTATAGCGTCTAGACAGTAGCCGAGAATAAAGATGCCTCATTCATGTGCTGTATTTAACTGTACCAACAGGTTTACCGTCCAAACGCAATCACATGGGATTACCTTTCACAGGTGAGACTGGAAAAATACTTTTCACTGTATTTGGTCATTATAACGTAATTTTACGAACAGATTTTTCTGACTTTGTGGCTAATATGAAGTCTCGTGCATAATAGCCGCTCGGTGAAACCTGTCTCCAAACAACGGAGTATTTCCTTCATAACTACGCTGATTGTTGTTCGTTGCTTAGCTAACTTTTCACATACTATGTAGGTTTCCCAAAAATAAAGACATGAAAAAGCAGTGGGAGACAGCTGTGCAACGGGAAGGGTTTTCTGCTACTCCGTCATCCATGCTCTGCAGTGAACACTTCAGAACGGAGGATTTGGACAGAACAGGTCAGACAGTCAGGATCAGAGAGGGAGCTGTTCCTTCAGTCTTCAGTTTCCCAGCTCATCTCCACCGAGTAGGTGTATAGTTATAAGCAGTGAGAATTAGATAATACAGTGCCACACTATGATGAACGTTTTTGAACGTATGATGAATGTTTTTAACCTTTCTGAATGTGAAGGAATCAGTGATGTATTTTGTTTTGGTATGACATTAGAACCTGGCCGAACTCAGTTTGGTGCTCATTCAGCTCACTTTATTCAACGAGAGTAGGTCTGTGTGGTGACTCAATAAATAAAACAGTAAATTTTTATTTTCATTCACTATTTCCAGTTTTTCCACTATTTCCATCATTTATCATATTCAGTCTTGTAGGTTGGTTATTTTGGCCTCAGGTTTTGGTAGCTTGCTACGGTATGCTGACTGATTAGCTTACCTGAGCTATCTATCGCGTATCTGTCGCTAGTTTGCAGTGTACAGGGTATTTCGCACACTATTTATAACCATCACATTAAAAGTTTTATATATGTTGTTTTGATGCCTGTTTGTTTCCCAAATATATACGTGTGTGTCTTAATGGGTGAATAAAAGGCATCGAATTAAATATTATTGTAGAAAGGGACTTTATGAAGTTCAGTCCATTTACTTGCATTGGTTTACGGGGAAGATTTGCCACATCCAATATGGCGGACACTCTGACGTATCCCAGCAACGGGCCACCAGCTCAATGCGGCGTCTATGTTTATATGTCTGTGGGTTCTACCATCTGATGAATTCTCCCCTCCCAAATGTTTAAGTTGGTTGGGCCCACAAGTCGTCTTTTTTGGAGGGGTAAAATTAAATATAGCAACAGAATAGCGGGAAGCGTCAGTCAGTGGTGATGGAGGGCAGGAAGAGGCCAGGTGGAGCCGAAAAGGCCAGGACAAAAAGAAGAAAGGTGTTGGAAGAAGATGCTGCCAAATGTGCGAAATTAACAGACCTGTTTTCCAGAGGACAGACCTCAGTTGCAGCCAGTAAAGAGAGATATGGAAATAATTTTGTAGCCTAGTGTCAGTGTAAGGCTATTGCGCAACGATTGCAATGTCAATTTAGCATAGTTTTTGTAGAGCCCAATACACACCATTAATCACAAATCCAGTTTCAAGCTGACAATAATAAACATAATTTAGAGGTATAATTTAGTGTGTACTTCACCTCACTGTGTGTTCACTGTGTGCATTTCACTAATTCACGATTGGAATAAATGCAGAGACCAAATTTCCCATTAAATAGCATCTCATTAATGGAATGTTTTTGTAGCGTCGGAGCAGCAAACCCCTTCTGACGCTACTGATGATCCCGAGGAGGCCATGACTACTGAAGGGACAGGTAGAGGATGGTCGAACAGTTATTTAAACTAAGATAGTTATTTGTAATGTAAATGATAACATAGAGATATATGATAAATATTTGTTAAATTGTTCAGACATTCAGAAAGATGTCGGCACGATAGCCTAATTTATTTTAACAAATGGAGACAAATAGCCTAAATCACTATCAATTTTACACAATCACAATATAGGCTAAATTGTGTGGGGGGGGGGACTTGAAGCATGTTGCGTTATTCAGCAAAATAGGCTAACCCTTAATGAAATGTTTTTGTAGCCTCAGAGCAGCAGATAAGTCAGTCTGATCCTGTTGGTGAACCAATTAGGCATGGAGAGGCCAGGACTACAGAGGCAACAGGTAGAGAGAATAAAAATCAACTAAAAAAAAACTATTTTATGTAAGAAATTGCACACAGAGCAGATGTGAAAGATTCTAAATGGTACCCAGATATTCAGAATGCAGAAAATGCTTTAAAATCAGCCCAATTGAAATAGGTAAACATTGTTTCATCAATAATTATCTCTGTCCATGATCAGTGTATATGCCCTATATGCTGTATAATACAGGTGAGTCAGATGCTGAGAGGGAAGAGTCCAGTGAGACAGCAGCAGTGCAGCAGGAGGTCCCACAGATTCAGGCAGCTGCTAGTGTAGATGAGGAGACTGATTTTGATTATTTTGCTCATCCTCAAAGACAGGGTCTACAAATGTTTTTCAGTTACCATCCACAGCAGCCCACAAAACTCCCTACAGTGGCTAAAGTGTTTTATAACAAGCAAGGCACCAACCGCAAATGGTTGATGTATAGTGAAAAAACACAATCACTGTATTGTTCTGTCTGATTGGCATTTGCACCCGCTGCAACTGATAATCCATTCATAAAGGGTGGTATGACAGCAGGGAAACATATTCATTAGCGCATTGGAGAGCATGAGAAAAGTAAGATCCACAGGGATAGTGCTGATGTTTACTTTCTGATGGCTAAAGGGGCAGATGTAAAACGCCTTCTGGAAGGCAAACGTCTTTACATCATGAGCAGGTGAAAAAGAAGCGTCAGGTAATGGAACGCATAGTAGATGTGGTTAAAGTAATAGGAAAATGTGGCCTCAGTTACAGAGGGGATAAAGCAGAGTGTGCTTATACTCTAGAAAACACTGCAGTAAATCATGGCAACTTTTTAGAGTTAATTCTTTTAAGCCGGTATGATATGTGCCTTCAGCAGCACATTAGCAGTTGTATTGAGCAAAGCAAGATGCATCATGACAGTGGGGCTGGGGCAAAAGGTAGGGGTTCTCTTGTGACTCTTATATCGAAGGACATAGTCAACAAAGTTGTGGATGTTCTCAAAAAGTTGATAAAGAGCACGATTGCAGATGAGGTTAGAGAGGCAGGCATGTTTTTGGTTCAAATTGATACTACTCAAGATGTTTCTTCAACAGACCAGTGTGCTATCATCTTAAGATATGTTTTCAGATGTCATTCATGAGAGGCTGGTTGCTGTGGAGAACTGTGAAAAGTCCACAGGAAAGTACTTCACAGAGGCATTGAAACAGACCTTAGATGAGCTCAGCATTGATACTGGCACGTGTGGGCAATTCCACTGATGGCGCTGCCAATATGCCGGGACAGTATCAGGGGTTCTCTGCATTTCTCTCTGAGCAGTCTCCTACACAGGTCCATGTCTGGTGTTATGGCCATATTTTAAATCTAGTCCTGGCAGACACAACAGGCAGTGTGGTTGAAAGTGTATCACTTTTTTCAATACTTAACGATGTGGCAGTGTTTCTGAGGGAGTCGTGGAAACGCATGCAGAAGTGGGAGGAGATGAGTGATGACCTAAGACACAGAAAACTGTCTCCAATAGGGGCAACCAGGTGGTGGGCTAGGGATCAGGCCCTAACAAAAGTGTTTGGGTGCTTTGGTGATCCTTGGGATGCCCTCCTACTGTATGTTGACCTCCTGTTGACCCTAGTCGCAATCGAAGGGGATGACACTATGAAGTCAGCGGTTAGGGCAAAAGCAAAGGGACACATGGAAACCCTTTTGAAATATGAGGTTATCCTCACTGCTCAGACTTTCCTCCGCATTTTCAAACACACCTCCCCTCTATCCAAGTATCTACAGACGCATTGGATGGATATTTTGTCAGCTCAGCGTTTGGTTGAGCGGACAGAGGATAGCCTCAATAAATATGTCAGGGACTTTGAGGGAGTTAAAGGAGCAGCTGATGTGTTTGTGAGTTGGGCCAATGAGAAACTGGAGGAGGCAGACAGTGAGCTTGTTGTGGAGACTGCACTTCCACAAAAATGTGTTCGAAAAAGAAAAGAATGCCAGGAGAGCTCCTGGAAGATGATCCAGTAGCCTCACCTGATACTGCATTTGAGGTCAAGGTCCATAATGTAATTCTGGACACTGTTGTTGGCAGCATAGATGGGTGGTTTTCAGCCAATGCAAAGCTTGCCTCAGATTTTGCTTGCCTTGACCCTAAAAATTTTCTGGACATAAGGGCAAATGGACTCCCCAATACAGCACTCCAAGAGATTAGCAATTGTCTATTGAGGTTTGATGACAGAGCAACTGTTAGTACATTGCATGGAGAGCTGTATAGCCAGGCATCAAGTGGGAGAGATTGAAAAAGTCTCCTCTGGAGGATTACACTGTCAGGACAGAAAGAGAGGTGACACAGACAATTGAGGAGGGTAGTGGGCTGTCGTATGTGGAGCCAATGTTTGAACTTGAGAGTAGGACCTGCTCTTCTTGCAAAAACTGTGCCATCTGTGTTTATCTGATCCTCTCACAGTATAACCTCTTTACAGATGCTTACCATGTAATTGGGCTGGCATACAAGTTTCTGTTGACCCTTTCAAGCACTCAGGTTGCATGCGAGCGGAGCTTCTCTGCATTAAAATGTGTGAAAAATAGGCTACGAAGCTCACTGTCTCAGGAACTCTTGGAGGCCTTCACGGTAATGTACATGTAACCAGCGTTAATTAAACCCCAGGTTGTTTGTAGTTATTTATCTGTACATTACGTAATAATGTTCTAAGTGTTCTCTCAAATCTCAATTCATTAGTATTTTTCCATGAGAGGGGAGCAGTAAAAACATGTTCTCCTAAAAAAACAAACCTGTGTATGTGTTACTGTCCCTTTTAATTTAGGTGGCAGTTGTTAGGCGCTGTTTTCGGTGAGCGAAAAGCTGACAGGAGTGTGCATCTCACCTTGGCGCCGATTTCTGCGAATCCCTCTCGACCGATGCCTGGTGTGTGTGTGAGTAGATGCTGGAAGAGAAGAGAATAAAGAGGAAAACTTGGAATTGAACTGATAAAAACTGGAAGTCAGAAGTCAGGAAACTGCAAGAGAAGAGACAGAGATAGAAGAGACTATTGGCGTGCTGCAAGTTCGAGTAGGACAATGTGAATTGTAGTAAACGATTGATTTCCCAGCTGTTTTTTTTCCATAGAGTCCTTCACTTGGGTCCTCGGTTCATCTCCATCTCCATCCTGGTTGCTACTCCCCGGTCATCCACGCCTTCATCCACATCTTCAGCCCCCTGCAATACTTGCCATTGGACGTTCATTGTTGAGGGCGGTAGGACTTGAGTGCACTAATTTTATTTATTTTTTCTATTCATTTGAACTTTTGGGACAATTTACTTTTTACTACCTGAGATCTCAGAGGGTTTTTTTTTGTTTGTTTGTTTTTTCATATTTTTTTGGTTCAAATCAAACAACAAAGGTAAAACAACTGTATACCTTGAATCCAACTTTGAGTGATTTATGTACTAGGTACTGTTTTTTTTTTTCACAGTACTCACTTTAATTTACTCACCTTTTTTGCTGCGAAAGGTCTTTATTGCTTTCAATATAACTCCTTTAAAACTTCAGTCTGTTGTTCCGTGTGTCATTGGGGTAGATATTGCAGGTCTGATCCGATAATCGGTCAGGTGAGTCTCAGCGGTCTCCTCATCGGGTCTAGAATTAAAGTTAGCCCTAATTTTCTTGTTTGATATTACACTGCCTTAAAGTAACAGGTGCGAGTAGGGGTTACATACACAGAGAAGGAAATTCTCATGTCTATAGACGATGACACCGTTATTAATAAAGTTGCAGAAACCAGTGCACTGCTTAGGAGGCGGCGGCACGGTGGTGTAGTGGTTAGCGCTGTCGCCTCACAGCAAGAAGGTCCTGGGTTCGAGCCCCGGGGCCGGCGAGGGCCTTTCTGTGCGGAGTTTGCATGTTCTCCCCGTGTCCGCGTGGGTTTCCTCCGGGTGCTCCGGTTTCCCCCACAGTCCAAAGACATGCAGGTTAGGTTAACTGGTGACTCTAAATTGACCGTAGGTGTGAATGTGAGTGTGAATGGTTGTCTGTGTCTATGTGTTAGCCCTGTGATGACCTGGCGACTTGTCCAGGGTGTACCCCGGCTCTCGCCCGTAGTCAGCTGGGATAGGCTCCAGCTTGCCTGCGACCCTGTAGAAGGATAAAGCGGCTAGAGATAATGAATGAATGAATGAATGCTTAGGAGGCTTTTGATGCTGTAGGTAGCCTACTAAATATGCATGTAGTCAAGCTACTTACAGGGCTCTCAAGTCTCATGCATTGAGCGTGACAGTCACGCTTTTCGGTCTTTTGTCACGCACTCCCGCCACACATTGTATTTCTCACGCTGAAAAAAAATTAATATATAAATTTCTCTGGCGCGCCGCTATCGCTATGGAAACGGCAGGAAACAAGTACGTCTCCCATGAGTCGAGCATGCCACTTACCAGCCAATCAAAAAAAGGAAAGGGGCGGGGCTACACAATAACCAATCAGAAGCACTATTGTATCTGCGTCGATAACACAACAACCAATGAAAAAAGCATTGTTATCCCGGGAATTGTTCACGTGATTCTGCTACAACCATCTTCTGAAAGTTTTGTTCAGTGGACAGCATGAGGATGAGCTCCGAGCAGCACAGAGACCAGAGGAAGGCATATCCTGTTTTAATGTTACAACAAATTCACAACTTGTTTGACACAAGAAATGACAACTTGCCTGCTGTTAGAGAATGTTGCCCAGATAATTCGCATGGACATGGTAAGGTTTTACAGGAGCTGAGCTGTATTGCACCTGTTTAAATGATCCCCTGGCGAGCAGCTCCACTTGTTCACAGGCAATAACAGACGCTGGTCAGTAATAACAGCGACACTAACGTGTGTTTAAGCAGCATGTGAATACCAGCAAGAGTGAAGATTTTTTTTTTTTTGTCAGCAGTTATGAAAGACCAGTTTGTGAAAGATTACGTTTTTATTGTTCATAATATATAGAAACTGCGTGACTCCAGGGGAAGATGTAGGGAAGAGGAAAGTCCAACTATTACAGATTACAGGACCCAACATCCTTTGATGTTGAGGAGTTTTGGGGAAGAATGTCCTCAAAAAAGAACAAAGTAAGAAATTTTTTGCACACATGACTTGCTCATTATTAAGATAAAAGGAAAACATTTAAGTAATCGAGGCCCTTGGTTCCTTTTTCAAAGATGACTGGCTTGAACCAATTTGGGAGGTTATCAAAGATAACCTTGGTTTTGGTGCTTCCTCATTCAAATGCTGATGCCGAGAGGGGATTTTCAGTGGTCAGTCTGAACAAAACCTCAACCCGAAACAGCTTGTCTCTGGACGGGACATTGGCCTCTATCATGATCCTGAAAATGGCTGGACTTGAGCCGAACTGTTTTAAGTGGGAGCCAACAACACAAATGATGAAGGACTCCAAAAAGGCAACAAACACTTAAAATAAACAACACCAGTCATAATCTCTCTCTCTCTGCTCTCTCACACACAAATACACTTATTCAATACACGGAAATTGAATAAAGACTTTGCATTTGGTTGAACTGTGAGTGCCGTGTGTTATCCTTTCTTCTGCAAGTCTGAGCAGTTATTAATAACAACAACACTAAAAATAATAATATTAATGAAAGACCCCCATTCCTGCGACCCGTCCAACCGCTCTTGCCTGCACTCTTGCCTGCATTCAAAAATTGAGAGCCCTGTACTTAAGAGTTTAGTGTAAATCTAAACAATAACAATAGAGCATTAGGAAGAAAAATGCAATTTTAATTTCAAATTATTTTAATTACAAATTATTGCTCCTGTACAAAGGTAAATATGTTTTCATCTTTATCACATTTTTAACCTTTTAAATATTTATCTGATTTGAATTAAACATATAATTTAAGTGAAGTGCTTTCTGTTAACTTACCAACGTATGCCTGAACTATAATCAATAAAAAGGCATTGTAAGAGCTAGCTGCTGTTTCATTTATTCAAAGTCCTCCTCCATGGAAAAAGTGGGCTGGGTTTGGGCATGAAACTCCCGGGCTGAAAAAGGGGCCAACTCCGGCCCTGCAGGGCAGTAATAGGGAGCTGTAGTGAGGAGGATCATGAGAGACACTTTAAGACTGACTTTTAGCTGGAGAGATCTACAGATGAAAATAAGTCTGATGATGCAGTGGTGTAATGACGATCTGTACATTTTAATATGAGAGGAAACAGAAACCTCACTGTACCTGCATACTGCTGAATCCTCTTCAGTTCTGTGGAAACTAATTACAACAAAACATCACTTTCATTAGAGTTCAGATGGTTTTATTGCAGGATTTGATTCAAATAAAGTGAAAATTGATCAAATATTATAGACTTGTGCCAAGAAAACACATCATATAAAGGTTTCTCACCTGCTTCCTTTAACTTGTCATCGAGTGTTTTAGTGAGTTTCTCATTCAGAGTCTGCTGAAGCTGAGACAGAGCTGTCCTCACAGTGTCTCCACTCAGATCAGTGTTAATACTGATCTCAGTCCAGTTCTTGGTGTGTGGAGGGCTGCACATGGAGGAGTAAATCTACAGTAGAGCAGGAGAGAGGAGAAATCCCTCAGCATGGTGAGTGTTGTTCTGTGATGTTCTGCATTGCCAGTGAGCAGAGAGAGGAACACTGACCTGTAGGAGGTGGAGATGCTCCTCAGTGTGTGAGAGCTGCTCCAGCTCAGTGTCTCTCCTCTTTAGCACAGTGATTTCCTGCTCCAGCTCTTTAATGAGTCCTTCAGCCTGCCTCTCTGCTGCTTTCTGCTTCTCCTCCATCACCTCGAGCAGCTCAGCCTGACTTCTCTCAATGGAGCGAATCAGAGTAGTGAAGACTTCAACACTGTCTGCTTTCTCTTTCTCTGTGCTTCTCTAAAGGAGCAACACATTTTCACTTTCTTTACATCTCGCTGAATAATGGGGTGGCACGGTGGTGTAGTGGTTAGCGCTGTCGCCTCACAGCAAGAAGGTCCGGGTTCGAGCCCCGTGGCCGGTGAGGGCCTTTCTGTGGGGAGTTTGCATGTTCTCCCCGTGTCCGCGTGGGTTTCCTCCGGGTGCTCCGGTTTCCCCACAGTCCAAAGACATGCAGGTTAGGTTAACTGGTGACTCTAAATTGACCGTAGGTGTGAATGTGAGTGTGAATGGTTGTCTGTGTCTATGTGTCAACCCTGTGAGGACCTGGTGACTTGTCCAGGATGTACCCCGCCTTTCGCCCATAGTCAAAAAAAAAAAAATGTTTTACAGTGTGAAAAAGATTTTGTCTGGATGGCAGCATATTGCTCTGAAACGTGTAAATATCATTCAGCATTAATGATGCCTTCCCAGATATACAAGCTACTCATGTCATGTGCACTAATGACCCTCATACCATCACAGACGCTGGCTTTTGAACTGTGCACTGATAACAAGCCGGATGCTCCCTCTCCTCTTTAGCCTGGAGGATGTGGTGTCCATGATTTCTAAAAAGAATTTCTACTTTTGATTCGTCAGTCCTCAGGACAATTTTTCACTTCGCCTCAGTCCATTGTAAAAGAGCTCAGGTCCAGAGAAGGTGGTGGTGTTTCTGGATATTGTTTATATCTGGTTTTAACTTGCATTTGTGGATACAGTAATTACCTGTTTTCACAGACGATAGTTGTCTGAAGTGTTCCTGAGCCCATACAGTGATTTCCACCACAGACAGGTGTCTGCTTTTAATGCAGTGTCGCCTGAGGGCCTGAAGATCACAGGCATCCAATGTCAGTTTTCAGCCTTGTTTCTTGCGTACATAGATTTCTCCAGATTCTTTTCAAATCCATTGTGGTGGTGTACAGAGGAAAAATAGCAAAAAATTGTCACTGTCCAAATACTTATGGACCTGACTGGAAGTTAAGTTTTCATTTAAATAAGTATTTAAATATGCATCAATCAAAAACATGACCTAATAAAAAGATCAATATCCTGAATGAGGAGCCTGTCACCTTCTTAGCCAAAACACAGTGAAGCTCATGAGGAAAGAAGGGACAATGACTCTGATAGAGGAATCAGGGAATCAGGTAAACTAGTCAGTGTAATCTCCTCAGGATGACTTTTCACTGCAGTCACAACACTGTCACGTGCAGCAACATGAAACGTCAGAGCCGGAACGTGTCACTGACCAATCAGGTAGCGTTATGTCATGAATATTAATGAGAATCCCCTCTGCCATCCTACATTTAACATCTCATATTTGTTTTAATTTAATATTTTCAACCCAAATGGACCGCATTATTTCACGTTTGTACCAGCAGATGGAAGGATTTAGTGCAGATTGAGGATTCATTTATTCCTATTTGGAAGAACAGAAAAACCCTGCTGCTTTTATTTCGAAATAAAATACAAGTTTATGTTTGAGGTTTGAAAGAGAAACAGTTTTGTTTGGTTTTATTTACACAGACATCAGCAGCTGAACTTCATCCATTTTACTGATCAGATTAAATTCTGCAGTAAAACTCAGTGTGAACTGGAAATAATCTTTATTAATATCTGATTTGTAATGACAAAGTTCCACAATCAAAATGTGTAACAACAGACAGTAGGAGTAAAATTATTTGTTTCTGCAAAAAACTAAGCCCAGGTGTTGGCAGAGTATACCAACACACAGCAGGAATCAATAGTGCAAGTTAGAAAAATAGGCGAGTCGAGTGTCCATCTTCAGCCGTTGAGGCATATTTATTAAATTGGCAAACTAAACATTGCTCTTTCTGGCATGTCCTCTAGATCAGGCACAGAGCCAAGAGTTCAAGAGAAGAGAAGAGAATGATCACAAGAGGGAACCGTCTTTTATATTGGGAGTGACGTCACCAATACACTTGACCTCTTATTGAAAAATCGATAGCTCCCCCTTGTGGAGTGGAACCAAAACATTTGTACAGAATACATCTGTCAGTCATACACATTCACATTACATATGTCAACACTCCCACTTATGAATGACTATATTCTGTACAGCTTTTAACAATCAAAATAAACAACTTCAAAAGTAAATGACAGATGTCAAAACATTTCAGTACATCCCTATGTACTAACATATATACACTTGACGATCAGACACTTACACCAAACATCTTTCCTGAAAATCTCATCAGTTTAACCTTTGTAACAGGTTTGGTCATAGCATCTGCAATCATCTCATCTGTCGGACAGTACATAAGTGTCATTTTTCCTTCTTTAATGGTTGACCTGATGAAATGATACTTGATATCCACATGTTTACATCGTTGTCTGCACACCGGGTTTTTAACAAGTGCAATCGTTCCTTGGTTATCCTCATAGACAACAGTTTTAACATATTCACAGTTGTCAATACCCTTCAGTAACTGCTCCAAATAGATACCCTCCTGTATTGTTAGAGCTAAAGCCATGTATTCGGCTTCACATGTGGATAAAGCTACCGTTGGTTGCTTTTTACTCCTCCAAGATACCAGTGAGCTGTTTTCGCTCAGGCTCACACAGTAACCAGACGTGCTCCGCCTGTCGCTGGTGTCTGACCCCCAATCTGCGTCACTGTATGCCCGTAGGCCTAAACCATGGCTGCTTTTCCTAAAAGTCAGCTGCTTGTCTGTAGTACCTCTTAAATAACGCAATACATGTTTCACTGTCATCCAGTTTTCATCTGTGGGGTTCGCAAAATGTTGTGATAGCTTGCCTACTACAAAACATAAGTCAGGTCTAGTACAAGTAGCTAAATAGATAAGGCTACCTACTGCTTCTCTGTACTTCCTCACATCAGTCATCTTTGGTGCATCTTCAGAGTAATCTAACTTCTGTTCACATGGTGTCTCACGTGTTCTGCACTCCTGCATATCATAATGGTTGAGGATCTTCTCCACATACCTCTTTTGTGACATTGTCACACACTCATCAGGTTGACTGAAGTCTATGCCTAGAAAATTTTTCAATCTGCCTAGGTCCTTCATTTTAAACCTTGTTGAAAGCATTGCTTTCACTTGCTTTAGACTCGTCATGTTATTTGCTGTGATGATAAGATCATCCACCCAAATCACAATAATCACTTTCCCTGCCTGCTTAGACTCTTTCGTGTAGACACAATGGTCCGCTGGGTTCTGTGTAAAGTCGTCATTTATCAAACATTGGTGTAGCATGTCATTCCAATTTCGTCCAGACTGCTTCAGGCCATAGAGAGATTTCTCTAGTTTACACACTAAGTTCTCTCCATCTTTTTCATAACCCTCAGGTTGATCCATATAGATGTCTCTGTCTATGGGTGCGTGTAGATACGCCGTCTTTACATCCATTTGGTGTAGTACCAAATTCTCCTGAGCTGCTTTCTGCATGACTATGCGAACACTGGTTAGATTGGCCGTGGGAGAAAATGTCTCACCATAGTCTATCCCCGCCCTCTGGCTATATCCTTTTGCCACAAATCTGGCCTTGTACTGTTCTTGTCCATCACTATCCTCCTTAATGGAGTATACCCACCTACCTCCCACTGTCTTTCTGCCTTCTGGCAATTTGGTCAAGGTAAATGTCCGGTTTTCCTCTAGTGACTGCATCTCTTCGTCCATTGCCCTCTTCCATCTACTGGACTGTGGTGATGCCATCGCATCCTTAAAGGTAAGTGGCATTCCACACACTGCTCGATAGCAATAGTCTACAGTAGTGAGCGTGCTGTCATCTTCACCACTGTCTTCCTGATTATAGTCGTTAAGATAACTCGGGGGCTTACGCTCTCTCGTGGGGTATCTCCCACTGCTTTGGGCCTGTGGCGTCACCATGTGGTGCTCCTCGCCATCATCATCTCTAGGAGATTGTGGACGGTCAGTCGCTACGTCTGTGCTAGTAGTAGCACTGAGTTGTGATGCGTCAGTCTTGTCATTTACACTGGGGTTAAATCCTACTCCCTGTGTCTGAGTCTCGCTCTCAGTTGTGGTCTTTGTGATGAACTTGACTAACCTGTGCTTCTGCACTTTTTCCTTACTGGGATAGTAAACTAGGAAAGCTGGGCTGCCCTTGTCATGCCCTACAAAGAGCCCCTTCTCACACCTAGGATCCAGTTTACCCTTGTCTTGCAAGTATGCGTAACATTCTGACCCGAATTTGTGCATTTTGGCTAGATCACACTTCTTCCCTGTCAGTGCTGTGTACGGTGTTGTACCAATGTGCTTGTTAAAGCATCTGTTCCTAGTGTAGGCTGCTTCCTGAACCGCATAATGCCATAGACTCTTTGGCAAGTTGCTGTCAATGAGTTTACACCTAGCCATCTCGAAGAGAGTGCGCCCTTCCCTCTCAGCTATCCCATTCTGGTGCGGTGAGTAAGGACAGGACGTCTCGTGTCTGATTCTGTTCTTCCTCAGTAGTGTCAGAAATTCTCTGTTAGTAAACTCGGTCCCGTTATCCGACCTGATACACTTCACAGTGCCATAAGGCGCTACATCAGCCAGAAACTTTTCAGTAGCTTGTACTGCATCGCTTTTTGCTTTGAGAAAGTAAGTGAAGACTACTCCTGTGCACACATCTGTAAAAGACTGCATGTACTTGTAACCATCAATTGACTCATTTGTCACTGGACCCGCTAAATCGGTATTTACCATCTCAAGTGGCTTTTTCACCTTGTCAGTTGCATTTCTGTTTCTCGTCTGAGTAAACTTTCCTTCTATGCACACATGACACTCTTTCTCAGGCTTCCGCTTTGCACCTTTAATGTGCATGCCTGTTGTTACATCCTGTAGTTTTAGTATGTCATCGTAATTGCAATGACCCATAATCTCGTGCCAGGTTTGGATATCATGGCTAACATTGCACACATCATTGTCATTACGTTCCACTTGTAAGTAGTACATTCTGTTACACACTTCAATGTTAAACCTTAACCCATTTTGTACAATAACATTGTTACCTTCCTCGAAGAATACCATGGCACCATGTGCAGTGGCACATTTTACTGAGAACAGCTCTTGAGGGAATGAAGGGATGTACAGGGCGTTCTTAAGAGTCACTGTACGTCGGCATCCTTCGCTGTCAATGAGACACACTTGTGCGTCTCCTCTGCCTTGCGCCAACCCGAAAGTTCGCTTCCCGTCGGCCAGCTCCATGCTGTGCCTCTCCGGTTTGAATGCGCTGTCGAATGTCTTGAACCTACTCCTGTCGTTCAGGATGTGGGATGAGGCGCCCGTGTCCACGATCAGCCCTCCTCTGTCGGTCTGGTGCACCTGCGCCGGTTCGCAGGTGTCCTCCGCCTCTACCCAGAACGTCGCATCGCTTCTCGCTGGTCCCCGCGCTTCGATCCGTCCTCCACGACTGGCTGCACGACCGCCGCCGCTGCCATCTTGAGCGCGAGCGCACCTGGAGCCTTGTGCACGCTCTTTCTTTCTGCACGCTTTGTCCGTGTGACTTGAGCTTTTGCAGGAATTGCACCAAGCGTTCCTTGTGCATTCGTCTTTTCGATGTCCCCTTTCTCCGCATCGCCAACACGCCATGTCGCTCGGAAATCCACTGTTCTTTTTCTTCGGTGCCGCGCGGGCTTTTAGCACCCTTTCTCCCGCCTCCTCGGCTACAGGCTCTGCATCCTCCGAAGCCTCGAAGTTGCGCAGTTTTGCCTTAAACTCCGCCAGTTTCACGTCCGCTGAACCATGCGTTACCATCAGCGTAAACGGCTTGTATTTTTCTGGAAGTCCTCTCATAATCATGGCCATCATTAGTCCCTCACTAGGCGCTTCACCTGCTGCCTTCAGTGCCGTAATGATTTGCTCTGCCCGTATAATGTACTCGGTTACAGTCTCTGTGTCCGCTTTCTTTAGCGATGTCAAAGTTATGTACATGGAAACAATTCTCGGCCTACCTTTGCCAATGTAGTGCCAGGCATGCAAACTGGTCAGGGGTGAAAAAGGTGAGAAGGGTGCACGGATACATGGCACGCACGCAAAAGTACATTTCATAGTCTACGTTACAAAAAAAATTGCAACCAGTGACATCTTGAATTTAATACAATACAAAATAACTTTCCGGGCGGCACGGTGGTGTAGTAGTTAGCACCATCGCCTCACAGCAAGAAGGTCCGGGTTCGAGCCCCGTGGCCGGCGAGGGCCTTTCTGTGTGGAGTTTGCATGTTCTCCCCGTGTCCGTGTGGGTTTCCTCCGGGTGCTCTGGTTTCCCCCACAGTCCAAAGACATGCAGGTTAGGTTAACTGGTGACTCTAAATTGACTGTAGGTGTGAATGAGAGTGTGAATGGTTGTCTGTGTCTATGTGTCAGCCCTGTGATGACCTGGCGACTTGTCCAGGGTGTACCCCGCCTTTCGCCCGTAGTCAGCTGGGATAGGCTCCAGCTTGCCTGCAACCCTGTAGAAGGATAAAGCGGCTAGAGATAATGAGATGAGATAACTTTCCATAAACATGTCTTAATAAGTTACTGCTGAGTGGCTGGTAAATTGTACTATTTATTTGTCAGTGGCCGGTAAATTGTACCATTTATTTGTCAGTGGCCGGTAAAGTTTGATATTTTGTGAAGTTAATTTTCACCCCTGTGTACAACACAGTGGGCTATTTACAAAAAGGTATATATTGCTGCCTGTGCTATCTAACAGACCTACCCCAGAGGACACACCTGGCCAATCCCTGTCTGTCAAATTTTTTAAAGACATCACCTATGTGAAATCAGGGGCGGATATAGAAAAATATTTATGGGGTGGTAAGAGGGGGGCAGGAATTTTTGAGGGGTGGCAACGTATTACAGACGTGTATATATACTGAATTTAATCACAGTTATCACAGTTTGATGACAAATAGTATGTACACACTACAAAAGGGCACAGACTGCCATTTACAAACTCATACAGACAAACTTAATCTCATGCCTTTATTGTTCACGAAGAACACACATTCTCAGATGAGGTCTATACCGTTTCTGGACAGTTTTATACTGTATATGCAAAAGAACAGACACTAAAAAACAACATGATTACCCAGCAAGTCTAATATAGAAAGAAAAACACCTTTTTCCAGAGTCAAGAGACTCCCTGTGACCCCGCTGTTATAGGTTTTCTGTGGCTGTTAGAACTAAAATTTCAGCTAATGTTTTAACGTAGTATTGATTTTAAAAGTTATCACGTTTTTACAATACATCTATCATGTAATATAACAAAATGTAATTTCATGATACAAAATTATTACGTTTTTCATGATATTTTCATGTAATAATGTGAAAACACCTCATCAAGAAATAACGTGAAAATATGGTTTAACGTCCTAGGCTAGGCTACTTCCATTAAAAGCAGACGGCCTCGCCTAGCCTACTGTAGAACTTGGATCGAGCAAAAACACCGAGCAAAAACATGGCTGAATCCTGAATGACTCCTATTTGTATAAATAGGGGACTACATAGGCGGCAAAACATAGTGTTTTTCCTGCCATGGAAGTGCACTTGTATACTGAAGAGGAAGCAATTTGCATTACAGCCTTGAATGAGGATTCAAAATGGCGCCTCGGCTCAGTTTCCCCTTCCTCCTTCAGTATAAAAGTGCGCTTCCATGTTTATGCAGGAGGGCTAATAGAAGTGGCGAAACATTTTGCTTTTTATCGTTTCTTTCACAACTTGAATGCGTTGAAACAAAAAATTATGACAAACTAACGCCGCTTACACTAAAATATCGAGGGAAAATTTGTAATAAAAACTTTACGGTCGGCAATTTCGACGCGGAAATTCTCGATCGGTCGGGTTACGGGAAACACTTTTTTTTTGCCTTACATGTATAGTTAGCTAAATAACCTTCTCCAACCTGATTTTTATCCTCTCAAAATCAGCATCGCAACTATGCTAGCACTGTTCATTCATTATAATTTCATTTTTTGATAGATAGTTAATCAGCTTTTACCCCTTTCCTCCCGTGTCTCCTTTCCTCGCGACTCCTGGCTCCCTCGCTTCGCGCCTCTCAATTTTCCAAAACAACCAATCTCTGGCGTTATCTCGTGCTGCATTCGCCGCAGTCGGACATTGGAAATTCGTGCACGTAAATGTCAAATTGGCCGTAATTTTTCTTTGAATTCGTCGCTGCCAACTGGGGTGGCAAGGCTTTCTTTTAGAGTGGCATTTGCCACCCTATGCCACCCCGGTAGATCCGCCCATGGTTATTCACCCCCGAGCGCGCTGGAAACTGTTCCATTGGTATGTTCAGATCCAGTCGCGAGATGAGGTTGCCAGATCTCTCTATAAAAAGGTGACTTTGCGGTCTGAATCTGTGCGCACAATTGCGCACCAGCTGATCAGAACTCCAATGGAAAAGAAGCGTGTTAGTAACTGTTTATCTTGATTGGCTGTAACCTTGTAAGTGAAATGTTTGGCAACAATAGCGTTGTAGCCTGCCTACCCCCCCCCCAAAAAAAAAACTCTTCGGATCTACACGATTCACACAAGTGGCCTATTTTGGGACCAAAACGGCGAATTTCGCCGAAAGGTGAGGAGTTTGCATGTGTGTAGTGCTCTCTCAGCACTTCCAGACTCTCGCGTCCCTTGTTTTTAGTCTCTCGAAATATTAGCCCCAAACTCACGTTGTCCAGCAGTGGAGCTAACGCGCAGTATGCATCAGCATTTAGCCTGTCGTACTCGGCCTGTTCCTCCACAGTCAGTGGTCCACCTGGCTCGTTCAGAATAATCTCTTTTAATCCGACACGGTGCATGCAACACAGCATCCGTTCCTCCCAGAGTTCATATTCCTCGGCTCTGCCGTCGAACGTTGGCCACTTTGTCTTGTTGTTGCCATCTTCTTTGCTTAGTTGAGCTTCCCCGGTTTCACCGCGCTTAACTAGCTACCACACTTTTAGCTTACTAGCTAACGTGCTCGACGCCGGACTTCCTTCTGTTGCAACTATTTCGTCGTTACTGGGCCCATAACCTGTTGGCAGAGTATACCAACACACAGCAGGAATCAATAGTGCAAGTTAGAAAAATAGGCGAGTTGAGTGTCCATCTTCAGCCGTTGAGGCATATTTATTAAATTGGCAAACTAAACATTGCTCTTTCTGGCATGTCCTCTAGATCAGGCACAGAGCCAAGAGTTCAAGAGAAGAGAAGAGAATGATCACAAGAGGGAACCGTCTTTTATATTGGGAGTGACGTCACCAATACACTTGACCTCTTATTGAAAAATCGATAGCTCCCCCTTGTGGAGTGGAACCAAAACATTTGTACAGAATACATCTGTCAGTCATACACATTCACATTACATATGTCAACACCAGGTATTAAAATAAACTGTACAGCATTTTAAAGGGGAATATGTATTACTAAAATTAACCAGAAAAAGTAAAATATTTCTGTTTATTCTCACCATTTAATAGATGATTACATTTGTGAGTTGAAAATTCATTCAGTGTTTAGTACAGGAGAGATGATCAGTGGGGCTGAATTTTTACCTCCTTCATTTAAATAAGGACTGAAGTATGGATAGAGTTTCTCAGTGAAAGACTGACCAGTGAAAGAGTAGATATGAGATCTGGACTTCACATCATAAAAGGAGACCAGACCCTCCTCATAATCCACAAACACCCCCACCGTCTCCAGCTTCTCTCTCAGTGTGAGGGGGACAGGGGGACCAGCAAAAGCCTGATACTGATTCTCATTCCTCAGTGCCACAGTCCAGAATCCATTCTGAGGTTTCAGTATAATCTCCCCCTTCCTGTTAATGTTCTCTCTCGCAACTCCGAAATCCCACTTAGTTTTCCCTCTGACCTGCACCTCATAATAAAATCTCCCTGAGGAGAAACTCTGCTTTCCCAGAACCATAACACACGGATCAAACCTCTGTGGTGTATCAGGGAGATTCTGTCGTTTGTCTCCATGTGTCACTTGTTTTCCATCAGCAGACAGGATGAGTCTGGGATGAGCTGTATCTGGATCCAGAGTCACATCCACTGAGAGAAACACACAGTGTGTGATATGAGTTTGCAGGTAAAAAAGATTAAATCATCATCCAGTAGTGAGGATCATTTGTAGCGTTTACATATCTTAACACGCATTTTAATAACAGGTAAACACCGGTTTCTGAGCAGAGAGAGGTTCCGTTTAGCCCCTTGATGGAAACTCCGTAGTGGCCACATGAGCTGTGGGAGTCACTTGCTGGTCGGACATTTTGAACTCCGACTCAACTTGTGGGACACCGTGGATGCGAGTTTCTTAAAATGCTGCCACCGTTTACGTTTGGCTAAGCAGGTAAGTGTTGTTTTACTAGACTCGGGATTTTAACAGTGAAGCGCAGTTTACTGTTTCAAACGAAATATGGGTTCATTTTGTCCGACCACCAAAGCTAACATTGTTAGCGAGGCTCCAGACGGCGCTCCAAGCTTAGCGACCCTCAAAAGAATTCTTGCACAAACACTCGGGTGGCCAGATTTCCCGAGTCTGAAACCGGGACACTTTTGCGCGCGACCATGCTCGTGCACGCGCACCTTTTTTTTACGTAACCGTGACAGTCAGAGAGGTGCTCTTATCATTTTGTTGAAGCTCACATTTATCAACATCTCACATGAAATAACACAAACAGGCATGTTGTTATCTAGTAGCATAGTGGTATACAGATCAGTTAAATTATGGTCAGACAGCAGATTTTGTAATGGCTGAGAATAGGCCAGGCTATGTCCATAGGCCACATTTAAACTGATTTATTTCACCTGTTTGTGAGAACACCAAGAAGAATGCATATGCACATGTAGGCTATATCTCTAAAATTGTATGCACTATAGCATGAACTTAAAAAGTAGATATGTGACCTCAACATAGCCTCGGTCAGAATCAACCTTACTAACCATTCCCCACAACTGAATGAATAAAGCAAGAAGATGTGTACAAAAGTGAACACTTTAATGGAAGGTGCAACAAGCTGTTCAACACAGCAATAAACTGTCAGAATGGTATGTTAAACAGAAACAAAAAAGAGACAAGTGATTTGAGAATATATACTACGGAAGCCGAGAGAGGCCCTTCATATAATCCTTTTTTTTATTCACCTTGTTATCCCGAGATAACGACATAATTAATTCAGGATCTCGAGAAAACAACACAACTAATTCAAGATCTCGAGAAAACAAAACAGTTATTCCATGATCTCGAGTAAACAGCTGAGAAATGGTTCATTCAGGTGCGCCGAGAGACTTGTGATGTGCTGACTTTGGGGCTATTTCTCATTCTGTATAGACGCAACTTTGGTCATTAGAATGTCTGGAATAATTGATCACCTAATAAGGCAATATTTTGATCAGGGGTTGACACAGGGAGAGATTGCATTAAGTCTTTTAATAAGGGATAATTTCAAAATTAGTCCGCGGCACCTCCGCAGAAGACTGGCCCGGCTTCGTCTCTATCGACGGAGATACAGTGATCCAGCTGAGATCATGAAATAATTTTGTTTTCTCGAGATCTCGGAATAACGGTTTTGTTTTCTAGAGATCTCTAATTAGTTGTGTTGTTTTCTCGAGATCCTGAATTAATTATGTCGTTATCTTGGGATAACAAGGTGAATAAAAAAAGATTATATGAAGGGCCTCTCTCGGCTTCCGTAAATATACACTCAAACAAAACAGCAGTAAAGGAGGAGAGGGGCGACAGCCCGAGGAAAGCCCCCACAGGAGCGGACAGCATTTGCAACATAGGCAACCCAACTCAGTACAAGAACAAAACACTTAGTGTGTGCAGTAGGCTTCGTGCGCATTGTTCTGCACCTCTCGGAGGAAGGGGTAGGTGCCCTGTAAATCTTTGGAAAAGGTACATTTTCTTTTCGGCATAATTGCTGCAGCATTACTGCTGCTAGCTGTTAGACAAAGAACATTCGCGCCAGTTAATGTTTATTTTATTGTTGCATGGCAACACATTCTATTGTCTGGAATAATGTGGCTAAATAAACATCTATGCCACAGGGCCAGGGGGCAGTAACCAGGAAAGTTTGCGATTCCTGTCAATTCATCAAAATAGTAAATGCAGACATTTCTCCACTAATGATTCCCACACTGCTCAGTCGCGAGTGGCGAAAACCGGGATATCCGAGTCCCAACAGACTTTTATCGGGACTCGGGACACACAACCCCAAATCGTGATTATCCCGGTAAAACCGGGACGTCTGGTCACCCTAACAAACACGACTTTATGCTAACTTTAATATGTTGGAACGCACTGCGTGTGTTTATAATGCGTTGTAATTGAATTATGGTGTAGTTTTGTTTGAGGAGGAAATGATGCCCATGAGCACTGGGAGGAGGGGGAGGGGGTGACCTGGTTCTGCAGTTAGCAGTAGCCGCGCAGTGAACGCAAACGCGGGGCGATTTGTCAATCAGAAATGTTACAATTCTGCAGATCCATGCCAGTGTATAGCACCATGCGGGAAACTCGCTGATTTAAGTGAAGGGGCTTCGAAGTTGGTTAGACTTGGGCCCAGGAGAAGAGCACAGTCTTCCCAGTGCCTCCCGAATGGACGCTGCGGCAGGAATGTAAACGCTAGTGGTGGGCGGATCGATCTAAAGTATCAATCAAAAGCATCGATCTAAAGTATCGATCGTATCTCCATTAAAGCAACTCAGAATGGGATGTTTCCTTGTGCCAGCTGTTTACACTAAAGGGTCGATTCAACAAAGATCTTATTTAACCTTTTCATGTGTGAAATGTGTGGAAAAATAGTCCAAGGATTTGAAAACAAACATTTGTTTTAGCACATCTAGGATGTTTTCTTGTTCATTTAAGCTGATGTGCTGAATAGATAAGAAATAAGAAATGCATTTAATATGTTAAAAATATATTATTGTGTGATGTGTGTTTAATTTACATGTCAATATGTCAAATTTTCTTGATACATGAAAAATAAAAAAAACAATGATGGAAAAGCCCACTTATCTTAAGTTGAACGGTGAATCAAAATTTATAAATTTTGTACATTTAAACCACATTTGTTTTGCATACAGTAGATCTGTACACAAAACCAGTTTCAAGATGCATATTACTATGCATTAGGCAGTGATGGTGCTCATGAGGTGTTGCTTTCAGGTTATCGGACAGTTACAAGATGGATGAGTACAAGTATAACAGTATAGCCACAACACACACGTGTGTGTGTGTGTGTGTATATATATATATATATATATATATATATATAATGTGTGTGTGTGTGTGTGTGTGAGTATACATTTTTTTTTCCCGGGGGGGGGTGTTGCATGGCAAGCACTGAGTATACCCACTGCAAAAAAGTAGACTACACCACTGGTTGGAACGCACTGCGTGTGTTTATAATGCGTTGTAATTGAATTATGGTGTAGTTTTGTTTGAGGAGGAAATGATGCCCATGAGCACTGGGAGGAGGGGGAGGGGATGACCTGGTTCTGCAGTTAGCAGTAGCCGCGCAGTGAACGCAAACGCGGGGCGATTTGTCAGTCAGAAATGTTACAATTTTGCAGATCCAAGCCAGTGTATAGCGCCATGCGGGAAACTCGCTGATTAAAGTGAAGGGGCTTCGAAGTTGGTTAGACTTGGGCCCAGGAGAAGAGCACAGTCTTCCCAGTGCCTCCCGAATGGACGCTGCGGCAGGAATGTAAACGCTAGTGGTGGGCGGATCGATCTAAAGTATCAATCAAAAGCATCGATCTAAAGTATCGATCGTATCTCCATTAAAGCAACTCAGAATGGGATGTTTCCTTGTGCCAGCTGTTTACACTAAAGGGTCGATTCAACAAAGATCTTATTTAACCTTTTCATGTGTGAAATGTGTGGAAAAATAGTCCAAGTTTTAAGATTTTGTAGGATTTTCATTGTTCAAAATTGTGCTTAAATTGAAATCCATTTAAGTTACTCAGGACATTCTGTCTTATTTAA
This sequence comes from Neoarius graeffei, assembly GCF_027579695.1. Classification (NCBI taxonomy): domain Eukaryota; kingdom Metazoa; phylum Chordata; class Actinopteri; order Siluriformes; family Ariidae; genus Neoarius; species Neoarius graeffei. The sequence continues at coordinate 79,078,771 of NC_083569.1, forward strand.
GTCATTTAACTGTCCATGCATGTGGGGGAAAATGTTTCATCCTCACTTCATGCTGAACCATATCAGTTATAAAACACGAACATCTATATTTTCATACATATACATGTATCTGCAATTGCTTCATTATTTTAGATTAAACTAATTTATTCTTTTGAAAACTGATTAAAATTATCAAGTTAAAATATTAAACATTTTCTTATACTAGCTTCACTGAGGTGTTAAGGTTCTTTTCCTTTTATTATAAAATTAATACTTTGGCTGCTGCTCAGATTAAGAAAGCAGTTTGAAGACGTCACTCTGGGCTGCGATCACCTAAGACTTTGGCTTTATTTTGTCAAATGTTTTTGAACCAAGTCTGACTATTTCCCGCTCTTTATTTCGCTCTTATTTTCAGACTTTGTTACTTTGGGTGGTTGTCTTCTCCAAAGAAGCCAGACGAATACAGCTTGCTGTAGCAGAATCTGTCAGTGAACTGATTGATGGACTGAAAGAGAGACTTAGACTTGAAGGTGATTTCTCACTCCAGTTTGAGGATCCAGATGTTGGCAATGCATTATGCAACTTGACAATGTCTGAATTACCAGCTGAGCGTGCAGTCCTGCATATTATGTGGGACTGTAATTCATCTCTACTTAACCAATCCAGTGACCATTCGATTGGTTCAGTCTCCGCTCTTGATCCAGCCAGTGTTCACTCTGAGCATTTCAGGTCTAGCTCAGACTCTATCCAGAGCAATTTAAGGCATGTTGCTGAGCGGCCCTCTCCGTTCCCGATCCCCAAGTTCTCATATGATGTTGAACTGAAATTGCGTAAGGGTAATGAGATGTACGAAAAGTCAAAGAAGGGCCTTGACGTGACAAGAGACATTAAAATGGACATTTTGGATAAAATTGCACAGGCAGTTTTTGAAATCAAAAGCTACCCTGACAAAGATGAACTTCAAATCAGTTGCCTCTTCCCTGGTTCTTAAGGAGCTAGGTAGCATCACAGGCTACGAAGGATGGAAAACAAGTATCCAGTACAAGCTTGGAAACTACAGGTCAAAGCTGCACCAGGCAGGCTGCAATGAGGTGGATGTGAACAGGAAAAGAAAAGGTGGAGATGAGGATGACCGCCTGTTCACCCTGAAAAAGCCCAAACATGGAGAGGTCAACCATGTTCCAGATTATCCACAACACCATGATGATTCTACTCTTGAAGAAGAGAGTTGCTCAGGTTGATGAAATGAAGAAGAAGAAGAAGAAGAAGAAGAAGAAGAAAAAGAACCTGACAATGATGTGGCACAAGATGGAGCTGACATTTTCCCCTAGGCGGAGAGAATTAGTAGAGGGGCAGCCTATGGTATCTGATGTCCAGGAGAGATGGCCTGCACTGTTTTCCTTTGAGGAGGCAAGATTGTGCTCATTTATGTCGTAACTTTATTATTCAAATGCTCAATCCAGTGTGTGCAATTGGGCAGGTCTAATTTTACCACATTGACTATAACTGATGAAATGTGCGATTTGTTATAAGCTATACTGGCAAGCTATACTATACCCCGCCCTACCACTCCACTACAGGCCACTCCACACACTCCAACTCACTACACTATCAGCCCCACAATTCGTAATAGAATGTGTCCTCCCAAGGAGTATGTCCCCTAATTCAACTTGTAAATTGGAAACAATTGATGTCATAGTCAGATTAATCGTTAGTCCTTAAGATTTGTCTTTACAGATGCCAGTGAAACTTAATGAAACTTTTTTGCCAAAACTAAATGATATACATTTTTATAGAGTAATTGTATTGTAGCTTCTTAGGAATTTTCTGTTAAGAAAAAAAAAAACCCTAACAGAATCATGATTGTCCACTTATTTTATTTTATTGTTTGTGTTCATATATCTGAAGAATTTAATTGAATCACCAGCAAAGACCTCCTGGGGACTTTCACTACATCCCTTGACAAATATGTGCCTCGCCTGCTTAGACTGTACCAGGCTAGGGAAGGCAGGCTTTGATCAGAAGATGGAACACCTCCTTGATAACCTTGATGAACAGGTAAGTGATGTGCCTGAAGCTAAAAGCATTCATAAGTTGAGGGAAAATAACCTGTCATGCTTTTCAACTGCCAAAGCTTGAGCACTTGCTGTTTTCAGTAGCCAAAGAAGACGTGACCGCCCATGCCTCTTTCCTTTGTTGAAAATATGAAATATTTGCCTGGGATTATTAGGAAAGCATGAATATACTTTTTTCATTCCAGAGAAACAGAAAAGCTAAAAAATGCTTTGATGGAAATGCATCAGTAAAAATTGATGGTACCAGTCATTGCTTTGGTGTTCTGAATTGAAACAGAAAATGATCACAGTATTTTTGATTTGTAAAAGTACAAATTAATGCAGGATTGCAGTGGAATTTCTTTCTCTCTTTCCTTTTGCATTTTGTATAAATTCACTTTGGCACTGTATTAATTGATATGCTTGTGTGTTTTCCACTGGGTGCTGTTAGACATCGGACATTGTGTCTCACCGAAAGACAGCAGCACTGAGGGGCCTGCCTATTTTTGTTCGGGACAACATCGCTAAATTCTTCTTGAAGTGTTCAGTGAGTAATAGCAAGTTTATTTCTATCGCACATTTCCTACACAGGTAATTCAATGTGCTTTTTTTTTTAAACTTCCACAAGCTGAATGGCAAGGGTCAGTAGCATGTTACTGAAATTTAGGTTGGAATAAGAAGAAATGCATTTTGTCTTTCAGTTTTCTTTAACACTCAATCATGTTTGTTCCTTCTCTTCAGGACACTGACCCTGAAGAACGAGTGCTCAGAGGTGTGTCTGTTGCCATCCTCACTGTCCTCGAAGACAATGATGCTGCCATTTCACCAAATGTGCGAGACATGGCTATTGTGTTGGAAGGGGCCATTGTGCTCCATGACCTACCAGACCTCAGTACTGCCTTTGCATCCCTCTTTGGCCTTCTGTATGCCATGAACATTGATTATCCAAAGGAGATGAGGTATACCTTTGAGGCACTTCAGACTATCTTTTTCTGAGCTTGGCTCTCGATGCTCACAGCGTATAAGGGGTCTCAAAACAAAGCTATTGCTGTGAGCTAGTCATTTTAAGCATGCAGATCTCTGCCTCTGAAACAAAGATTCATGAAACTTTTGGAGATGTCAGCTGCCAGTTCACAAGAGGTGCATATACCGTGTTTCCACTGTTCATGTTTGTTGTTGGTGCTCAAGTAAAACTTGGGTGTATGCACTATCTTGCGTGTGCAGTCATTTTAAGCATGCAACTCCAGTTTGCCTGTGAAATATACATTTTGGTATTGTTGGATGTCAGTTAACAAGAGGCGGTGGCGCTTTATAATTTTTTATTCTTGAAATATTCTAAAAATGCACGTGTTGTGGTACATAATCCAAATTCAAGACGTTTTTGTTTGCGTTTGTCTCAATCATTTTACAAGATTTGTAAGAGGCACATAACCAGTGTTTTGCCTGTTCAAGTTTGCTACTAAAATATAGATGAAAGTCTTCTGGATTTACCCGGAAATCCGGATATTTGACAAAACTCTTGAAAATCTCCGGTTTCCTGAATGGAGAAACTTATTTTTTGGATTTTTCGCGTTCCTAGACGCGGCGTAATACTTCACATCGTCCTTGCATGGGCGCAGTCCTTAAATAGCCCAAACACAGTTCATTAATTAAAGACAGGTGTTCTTTGATAACAGCGTGTGTGCCGGAGCTCGTTAGCGCGCCTTCAGGTGCATGTGCTAAGGCGTGCGCAGGACTGACACCGTTCTGCCCAACACAATCGCACTAGAAAGCATGTTCACGCTGCCAGTGTAGCTGCAGTCTTTTTAGTTGCGAATTACAAGTATTTCCTCGTGTGAATAATTCACCATGTCAAAACAAGCAAAACTTTCCTCCTTCTTTTGACGTGAAGAGAGGTAAGCAGTTTATTGTATATTTTTTTTTCCATCAAAGTTGCATTTTGTGGCTTCGAAGCTAAGTTGTAGTGCCGTTTCTAGAACACATCATCAAGAAAACGTGGAAGAAACAGCAATAATGGAAGAGCCGGTTTCTAAGCTGCCTAAAACTAGCAATGGTAATTTATTTTTTGTGACATAATGTACTGTCTGTGATGACCTGGCGACTTGTCCAGGGTGTAGCCCGCCTTTCGCCCATAGTCAGCTGGGATAGGCTCCAGCTTGCCTGCGACCCTGTAGAAGGATAAAGCGGCTAGAGATAATGAGATGAGATAATGTAGTTTTGGGATTTTGCTGACTTTACTTTCAACTGTCTGATATTTTTCAAAGTAATGAACTGTGTAGCAGGAAAATCACTGCGTTTTCTAAATGCACTCCTGAAAATTACTCATTAACTCGGGGAATTAAATTTGATATTTTTGACATGTTAATCATTAATGTACATGAAAGAAAAAGGCTTAAAAGTTATCACTTGTTTTCGTGAAAATAAGTACTAAAATGCACTAGAATGCAGGGTTTTGTGTGTTATGTTATTAAAATTTTTTCGGGGGACGTTGCCCCCCCAATCTTAGTTTGACTTTCAAAAGTTCAGGATTTTTTTCTTTGCTCCACTTTCATCTCTACTAAAATTTCAATGTATGTGCAATTTTAAACTTGTCTAGTTCATTGTGATTAGTGCTCATTTACAACTTCAAGATACACTTGGACAGGCAATTATTTTATGTATGCATGTCCTGTTCACCACGATGTTTACCAAGAGGAATGAACATAGTGTTGGTTAACTTAATGCTTTGTGCTCTTCATTTTATTTCAATATTAATTTATTTATTACAGCAACATGCATTTTTATCGATTTATAAAGCAATATTTCTATCTCACTGAATCAAGAATTGTGTGTTTATTCAGCAGGAATTTCTGTATGAAGATAGAAATCCATGTTATTGAAGCAAGAATTTCGTGCTTAGCCTCGCAAGATTATCAAAATTATGTGAACAAGAAAATCCAAGTCTGCAGAACTCGTCTAAACTTGAAAACTAATAAAAGTCAACGCTCAGTAGTCAAAAGTTGAGACAATTCAAAAATCTATTGCATCATGTTGCCTTGATAATTTGAGTTTTCTCAACATTTTTGTTTTTGCAGTGTAGTGAGGAGGATAATTAGCCTAGTAAACTAGACCCACCTGCCTAGCGGCCAAAAATATTTTTTGCCTGCAAGTGGGTCTAGCCTCGCTCCATATCAACAAAAACACCTCGGGCATCAAATCGTGCCCGCCAATCACAACGCAAGGTTTTTGTTTGGATTCTTTGGGCGGGCTTTTGCAGGAGTGACGACAAAGCTGCGCGACGCTGGAGAAAGCACAACAGGAAAGATGGCTACGGCTAGTGAACAGTGCGCGTTTGACTCCGCTTTGGAATCAGTTTTAGAAGAATTAGACTTGGAGTTTTCGTTGAAACATGAGCAGGAAGAGGCTCTCCGCTCATTCCTTTTCAAGAAGGACGTTTTCGCTGTTTTGCCGACCGGCTATGGCAAAAGTCTGATCTACCAGCTGGCTCCGCTCGTAGCCAAAAGGATGGGGCTAGTTTGTGCAGTACGAAGAATTAATAAACAGCTTTGAAACATTACTTTTTGATTGTTTCTTATTTTCCCGTTATTTTAAATTTAAGGGAAATTATTTCACCAAACACCACTAAATAAAAATAAAAACTCTCAAAAACAGTTTAAGCAAACCCTTGAAAAACACTTGAAAAAAATAAGGGTGTATTTTAAGTATGTGGTACAGACTCCAAACTTGTGGTAATTATCTCCAAACTTCTTAATATCTAGAACCTGTTTATTAATTAATACGCGTTTTGAAAAATTATTTATTTCAAGGTCTCCCCCACTGCTTTCTGTCGCTCTGACTACATCACAGTCACTGTTGCGCTGATTGGTCAGAGCGTTGGCCTATACGCACAGAGACAGTTTGAAAGACAGCGGGTTGTTCCACCCCCACCCTTTGGAAATGTCTACGAGCGAGGCCGGACTAAATATTCACATTTAGTCTGGCTTGCCAGGCTAGAGGATAATGAGAGACACTTTAAGACGTCCTTTTAGCTGGAGAGATCTACAGATGAAAATAAGTCTGATGATGCAGTGGTGTAATGACGATCTGTACATTTTAATATGAGAGGAAACAGAAACCTCACTGTACCTGCATACTGCTGAATCCTCTTCAGTTCTGTGGAAACTAATTACAACAAAACATCACTTTCATTAGATTTCAGATGGTTTTATTGCAGGATTTGAATCAAATAAAGCAAAAAATGAACAAATATTATTATAGACTTGTGCCAAGAAAACACATCATATAAAAGTTTCTCACCTGCTTCCTTTAACTTGTCATTGAGTGTTTTAGTGAGTTTCTCATTCAGAGTCTGCTGAAGCTGAGACAGAGCTGTCCTCACAGTTTCCCCACTCAGATCAGTGTTAATACTGATCTCAGTCCAGTTCTTGGTGTGTGGAGGGCTGCACATGGAGGAGTAAATCTACAGTAGAGCAGGAGAGAGGAGAAATCCCTCAGCATGGTGAGTGTTGTTCTGTGATGTTCTGCATTCCCAGTGAGCAGAGAGAGGAACACTGACCTGTAGGAGGTGGAGATGCTCCTCAGTGTGTGAGAGCTGCTCCAGCTCAGTGTCTCTCCTCTTTAGCACAGTGATTTCCTGCTCCAGCTCTTTAATGAGTCCTTCAGCCTGCCTCTCTGCTGCTTTCTGCTTCTCCTCCATCGCCTCGAGCAGCTCAGCCTGACTTCTCTCAATGGAGCGAATCAGAGCAGTGAAGACTTCAACACTGTCTGCTTTCTCTTTCTCTGTGCTTCTCTAAAGGAGCAACACATTTTCACTCTCTTTACATCACACTGAATAATGAACTAATATTTACTGCGGATTGTTAATTTCTACAGATTCAAGCAAACAATACATAAACTATTTTCCACACACTTTGCTGAGCTCGACTGAGTGTTTGATCTCTTGGATCTTCTTCAGTCGGTCCTGAATCATCTGCTGCACATCTGTCTGTGTTTTCCCCAGCTGAGTCTGATGACAGAGCAGAAGATAAATAATTGATATTATTTTTAATACTTTTGTACCTTTTTTGTCCTGGAATTTGATCTCAGAAATTTCCAATCTGATCTACCACTGGATAAATTAATTTGTATTTTCTATAATAATGTCTAAAGTTTGTTAATCAGTGTTTCTCACCTTCCTCTCTCCGCTCTCCTCCTCTATAGGAACAGTGTTGTGATTCTTGTGGTCTCCTTCAGTGCAGAACTGACACACACACGTCTGATCATCTCTACAGAACAGCTCCAGCGGTCGCTCATGTTTCTGGCATATGTAGTCCTCCAGGTTCTCCACAGGGTTTATTAGTTTGTGTTTCTTAAAGCTTGAAACATGATTATGAGGCTCGAAATGAGTTTTACAGAAAGTTGCACGACAATCCAGACAGGATTTCAGGGCCTTCAGCTTCTCTCCAGTGCAGGCATCACAAAGAACCTCAGGTTTTTCAGGACCCCGTTTCTTCTTGAAGAGATCTGCAACCTCTCTCAGTGTTGTATTAATCTTCAGTTCAGGTTTCTTGGTGAATTTCTCTTTACATAATGGACAGTGACAGTGTTGACTCTTCTCCCAGCACTGTGTAAGGCAGCTCTTACAGAAGTTGTGTCCACATGGAGTGGTGACTGGATCGGTGAACACATCCAGACAGATCGAACACAGCAGCTGCTCTTCAGACAGGAGACTGCTGGAGTCACCAGAAACTAGGGTTGATAGAAAATAACATTACACATTGTTTATAAATAGTGTAGAAATACTGGAATTTGTTCCAACCTTGTCTCTATGTGGTACACTGCATCTGTAGTGTAGGTGTGAAAATCAAACACCAGAATTTCTCCATAATTTTTCTGGACTGATCCCAAAACGTCCCGGGTTTTAGTAATTACCTGAGCTGAGCAGTAATGGCGGAGTACTCCGTATGGACAAACCAGAGAATGAGTGTAGCAGCTGTTTGATTTCTAAACTGGATATCGCTGCCATCTCGCCCTTACGTAGAAGAAGTGAATGAACGGAGAACTGAACAAACAACTGAAAGTCAGATTGTTTCAAAACAATCGGCCACAAGACAAGCCTTCAAGAAGCGAGAACACAGACGGGTAAACTGCGACTCTCATTTGGATATAAAAACACGTTGTTTACCTGCATTTAGATTAATACATGTAACTTGTATTGTGTGTTTAAGTTACCAGTATAAGATTATTTAATTTGCTTCAGAATGTGATTGTCTCAGTTCATCTGATTATTTAATTAGCCTTTTACGTTTTATCAGTGAAAATGCATGCATGTACATGTACTGTATGTTGCATAAGTTATAACACCTGTTTTAACGAGAGTCAACCCACAATCAATGAAGTCAAATCAGTCTTAGTTGAGCAAGTCGGAAACGGTATTTCTTACTTTCACCATAAATTTTTATTTATATGACTTTGGTCTATAGCTATTAGAGTTCGGCGATAAATCGATTTTTATCGATTAATTCGAATTTACAGTTAAGGACGATGTGTTTTTTATGAAAATCGGTTTTCTCTCAGTTTTAACTTCGGCCACCGATGCTCCCCTCTGCGCATGTGCAGAACGGACCATAGACACACACAAACAACATGGCAGCGATTGGGGGAAAGCCGCAACTTGTGCCCAAGAAAGGAGTAGCTTCCTCCATGATCTGGAATTGGTTCGGTTTTGCGGTGTCGGATGCAGACCAAACAAGTCCTCGTTGTAAGATGTGTTTGAAAACAGTTGCTTCCAAAGGAAGCAGCACGACGAATTTATTCCAACCCCTTAAACAGAAGCCTGCAGCGGAGCGGGAGAAGTGCTGCTCCCAGCGGAATGAACACAGCCGCAGCACGAGCGCACCATCCACAGCAAAGCAAGCAGCCGTCCCGGACACATTTTCCAACTGTGTGCGTTATGATAAGAATGGGGCGGTGGAAGCAATCACAGATGCTATCGTGATGTTTATTGCAAAAGACATGGTGCCCGTACATACAGTGGAAAAGCCGGGATTTTTTTTCCCCTATTTTGTCAGTTTTATCGAAAAGGACACAATTTTATTCATTATTTATTTATATATTTTTTTGAGGGGGCATTTATTTATTTATTTAAGTTTTAGGGTGCATTGTATCAGTGCCAGTTTGAAACTAAGCTATGTTGGAGAAAGCTTTCTAAAAGTTACTGTATGTTCTCACTGTTTACAATGGCATGGTCTGCCATCTCATCTACAAGCTTGTTTTTTGGCTTCATTTTGGTTTCTGGTTGCACTTTAACCCCAAAGGGGAAATTTAAGTGAAAACAAAATAAAGATAAAACTTGTTTTGAACCATTTCTTTGTCATCTGTAGTTTGATTTTTAGTAGGGGGGAAAAATCGATTAAAACCGAAAATCGGATTTTTTGTGAAAAAATCAGATTATTTATTTTTTTTAGGCCATATCACCCAGCTCTAATAGCTATCAAAGGCCTCGGCCTTAAAACCGGTTCCTGCTGTGACGTCACGCACTCAGGGCTGGCTGGCTCAGCGGGGCAGCTCGAATACCAACTTTGTGGTCCATTTTAACTCTCAAAAAATATATATATATTTTTTATTCCCATTTATGAAGCATGCAAGAGTCAAGGATGGAGATCCTATCCACTCAGAAATTTATTTAAAAATAAAGGCTCTGCGTATCTGCTTTAAAAAGGTTTATTCTACCTTTTAAATGAATCTTCAGATCAGAACACTTTTCAATATCTTGCTTAAGATCTTTAATTAATGGGAGAAAATTGTCTTTACAGCTGTAACTTATTTCCACTGATACAGCAACTGAGGTGTTTAATTAATATTCCTTGTCTGGAATTTAAATTGTTTTCCAAATTAATTCTGGATATAACCTCATTCATTTTATAACCTGATAAATTAAACTTCTCTCATTTCAATTACAAATGGACTAGACGTATTTACATTATTTATAAAGTAATAAATCATCAGCAAATAAACTGTTTGTATTGCTTCTTACCAATTGTAATGCCACTTATTTGTTCTGTCTAATTTTTTCGGCTGAAGGTTAAACTGCTAATGTAGATATGGAGGGTGATTGAGGGTATCCTTGACCTGTGCCTCTACTCAAGGGAAAGGCTTCAGAAAGAATTCCAGTTGTACTTGTGCCTTTGGAGATTTGGAGATTATCATATTTATAATTTTCACTGAGACGTCATAAACCTAGAGCACTTTTTAAACAGATAAAACTGTTCAAGTCTATCAAAAGCTTTTTCTGCATCAACCACCATTCGTCTTCAATCCTTCTTATACTTCTTTGCATCCTTTATTCAAGATAAACGTTTTTGTATCAGTTTTTAAATCTCTAATTTGTATAAATTCAGTTTGATTGTGATGGATAATATTTGGTAAAACCTGTGAGTCTGTTATAACTTTAGTCAATTATTTATTTTATTATTATTATTATTATTATTATTATTATTTTAAATCACAGTTGATTAAACTAAAAGTTCTGAAGTCAGAAGGTCTCTCACTGTCTCTGCCTGGCTTTGGTGTTACAAAACTAGTTCATAGGTACATTGTTTGTGGAAGCGTATGATTTGTTTTTCACAGAATTTGCAACTTCTATCAACAAAGGGGTAGTGTTTGACCAAAAAGCTGAATAAAATTATATTGTTAGACCATCCAGTACTTGAGCTTTCTTTCAAGGACATTTTTTAATATCAGATTTAATTTCTGTCCAGATAATGTTTTTATTGAGTTTTTCTTTTTGCTCTGATGATAAGCATTTCAAATGCAGTGATGTTAGAAAGAGGAGAGAGTCATATTCTTTTATTTCTGATGTAAAAAAAGTTTCTCATAATATTATTTAAATGCTTTGTTAATGATTTGATTATTTCTGTACACTAAATCTAATGTTTTATGTTTCAGAGATACGGATTGTCTCTAGCACCTTAACGATTGAGGTTAAATATTTAAAGGAGTTATTGCAAAAAATGTAATGAAGTTACAGTTAGTTATGAAGTTAGACTTGGGTCGCAGGTCATTTGCTTTCTTAAATAAGACATTTTCCAGTTAAGTTGTCCAGAATACCAATGTTTTTACGGCTGATCTTGTGGGTCCCCCATTTACACTGGTCTGGATAAATAAATCAATGACTTTTAATATGCTTCAAAAATTCAGTATCCATAAAATAAATTTATTTATTTTCAGACTTTATTAATTGTGAATGAAAGTGTCAGATTTTGGGGAGTATTTCATGATGCTCATTTTCATGGTTTATTTCATGTCAGTTTTTTATGGCTTTCATAGCACCATTTAGATAGACAGACAGGTGGCAAGCAACATATTTAGTCACATTTAATTATTTATGATTTAATTATTTATGATTTAATTATTTATAATCTTTCAAAATTTTTATTTATTCCCAATTCTAGTTCAGTATAATTTATTTTGTCACTTTTAACTGCAGATCTAATTACTGAAGCAATTCATTATATCGTTAAATATTTGAATAAAGTCAGAAAATTCCTCCATAATGGCACATTCAGTGTCAATAAATGGCTTATGTTTGTGGTTTATTACACACAGCTTATTTTTATATGAAAAGAGTGGCATAAAGTTAACAGAAAAGATAATCTCATCTCGTTATCTCTAGCCGCTTTATCCTTCTACAGGGTCGCAGGCAAGCTGGAGCCTATCCCAGCTGACTACGGGCGAAAGGCGGGGTACACCCTGGACAAGTCGCCAGGTCATCACAGGGCTGACACATAGACACAGACAACCATTCACACTCACATTCACACCTACGGTCAATTTAGTGTCACCAGTTAACCTAACCTGCATGTCTTTGGACTGTGGGGGAAACCGGAGCACCCAGAGGAAACCCACGCGGACACGGGGAGAACATGCAAACTCCGCACAGAAAGGCCCTCGCCGGCCACGGGGCTCGAACCCGGACCTTCTTGCTGTGAGGCGACAGCGCTAACCACTACACCACCGGGCCGCCCAGAAAAGATAATTAAAACATTAATTGCGATCATTTACTTTCACTATTCATTTCATTTAGTGACAGTCCTTCATTAAACGATGTACTGCATGGTGTATGCGCTACAAGTCCATAACCACAAACTATCATGTATGAGCTGTATAACTTACAGAAAGGTGGTTTATCCATGCTGCTCCTTCTTCTGTCTTTTGCTGGTGATGAAGATTCAGCCATTTTCTTCCTCCTGTGTTTTGAACCTTTTCAGTCAGAAATCACATCATTCAGTTCACACATGTAACAGTATGAGGTGTTACTGATTAGTCTGTTTGACTCCACAGGCCTGTCTGCAGTGTTAAACCTCAGCAATGACACTGGAAGCATTTAGACTGTGATATAAAACACACATAAACATTCTCATCTTCATTAGATTGTAATAAACACAGGATTTCACTGATCATTCTCACAGCTCTCAGCTCAGGAACTGCATCATTCACAGTTTCTCACTCACTGATATGTTTCTATAAGTGTTTATGTTTCACCCAGTGATCACCTCTGGACTTCTCACACACACACACACACACACACACACACACACACACACACACAGTATAAAGTATAATTACATTTTAACTTGTATTTCAGTGTTCATGCTGGAATCAGTTTAGTTTTGAGCAGTTAATAAAACACAGCAACCTTTAAACCTGTTTTTCAGCTTTGTTGTCTCGGTTGATCACTGATCATTAAAGACAGTTTTTAAACTAAACTCAATAAAAACACTTATAATCAGCTTGTATTTCAGTGTCAGTGTTTCAGCAGTGTGTTAGAGACTCTGTCTCTGTCTGACATTGTTAACATGTACAGTTTATCCTGATAAATCACACACTGACAAAACCTCTGAACTATAAAACATTCACTGAAGAACATACCTTTATTTTACTCGCCTCTTTTCAGGGAGTGAGAATTGTCTGTGTTTATATTTCAGAGTCGGTGAAAATCCTGCAGTTCATTTCAGAAATTAATGTGAAAATAAGGGTTTCTTCTCGATGTGATCTGGAACTGCTTTCACTTTCACTTTAGTCCCTTCCTTGTTCCCTTTGTAGGGGTTGATAAAGGGGCGGTTCCTCACATGATCACAGTGCAGTTTGTCTCCACCTCCCTGACTTCACCTCTGCTCATGTGGATTTATACAGTCATTCAAACTGCACATGAAATAACAATAATGTGGTTTATTTCTCCTGCAGATTATCGTGATTATCGGAGAATATCGGAGAAGATCCTGGGCCACGTCATTTCATCTTTGTCCCAGCAGATGGCAGCATTTGGCCCAAATGGAGACTTCATTCATTCATGATCACATGGTGGAATTATTTTATTCCTGATTAACACTTATTTTGGTCATACTGTATTTTTAAGGAACATTTTTAGTTCTAAATAAAACAAGAATAATGTTTGTATTTTTGTTGAAAGGAGAAACTCATGTTTGTTCAGTTTTATCCACACGGACATCAGCAGCTGCTTTTAACAAATTTTATTGATCATTTTAATATCAGTGTGAACTGTAAATGATCTTTATTAATATTTGAATTGTAATGAAGTTCCACAATCATACAATTGAATGAAATGTGTGATTATGTCAGTTATGTATCTGGTTTTTTTTAAAGCTTATTTTATATCTGTACTTGAAAATAAAAACCCAAAGAGAATCTTCACTTTGAAGTTTCAGTACAGATGGATTATGATCCATCCATCCATTATCTGTAACCGCTTATCCTGTCCTACAGGGTCGGGGGCAAGCTGGAGCCTATCCCAGCTGACTATGGGTGAAAGGCGGGGTACACCCTGGGCAAGTCGCCAGGCCATCACAGGGCTGATACATAGAGACAAACAACCATTCACACTCACATTCACACCTACGGTCAATTTAGAGTCACCAGTTAACCTAACCTGCTTGTCTTTGGACTGTGGGGGAAACCAGAGCACCCGGAGGAAACCCACACAGACACGGGGAGAACATGCAAACTCCACACAGAACCCCCCCCCCAGCAGCCACTCGAACCCAGGACCTTCTTGCTGTGAGGTGACAGTGCTAACCACTACATCACGTGCTGCCCCTGGATAATGATCCAAGTATTCAAAATAATCCTTATATTTATAAGCATTTCAGTCTGTCCAATTACTTTTGAGCCTGTGAAAATGGAGAAAATGTGTAAAAATGTTTGTAATTCCTAAATATTTGTGATGTTTTTGTTAAAATCCTTAAATTTTTTTTGTTCGGGCTGATTTTCACTTCTGGATCAAATCCACACCGGAAGTTCGACCTCGACGCTTCCGCAGTGTGAAGCTTTTATACTTCTTGTAAGTTGTGTGTCTCCTCTAGGGGGCGCTGTCACATGAAATGCACCACTATTTACTGATTTGGTTTTTTTTTTAACTGAGGCAGGAAATGTACAATAATATATGGCAAGCGCAAAAAGAGCACACAATGTTAACTGAACAAAAAAAATAGAACTAAGGGGTCATTTCTAACAAGTTTAATACATTAATAATATTCAGTAATTTCTGCTGTTTTATTTTTCATTCATTTTAATGAATATGATATGATAATATGATAGTTCTCTAAAAAAATCAATAAGATTTGTTTTAATATATTTACATTTATGAATATAACATTTGTCCAGAATAACTAAAATATTTAAGAGAAATTCAGTCTCTTGATCCTCCATTATTATTCCAAATGTAACCTCATTTCTACGGAGCCGTAGAGGGGACATGGTGAATAAAAAAATAACAAAGCGTGGGAACGACTTATAAGGCGTGTGCACGAGATATTAATGCGCGCGCACGAGTTATAACCCGTGCGCACGCTTTGCGTTAAGGCGTGCGCTCGGGTAGTTAAAAGTGAGGGGACGAGTTACAAATCGTTCCCTCGCTTTCATTAAGGCGTGTGCACGAGATATTAAATCGTTCCCTCGCTTTCATTAAGGCGTGAGCACGAGATATTAATACGTGCGCTCGAGTTATAAAGGCGTGCGCACGGGTTATTAAAAAGTGAGGGAACGTCTTAAAACGCGTTCCCTCGGTTTATATCCAAGGCGTGGGAATGATATCCTATGTCGTTCCCTCGACTTATTAAAATATTCCCACAATGTCCTTGTTTTCGTTGATCTCGTTGCCTACACACACACACACACACACGTACACACAGGCTGTAGGTCACCATGGTAGCTCCGGAAATACTAGACGCTATTTTATTATATTTTAATACTGGACTCAGATACACAGAAATCCTCGATGCACTTGCATCCCAATATGGCTTTATTAATAATAAAGCCATATTGGGATGCAAGTGCATCGAGGATTTCTGTGTATCTGAGTGTCAAGTGTCAAGTAACGAAGTACAAATACTTCGTTACTTTACTTAAGTAGAAATTTTGGTACTTTCTACTTTACTGGAGTAATAATTTTCAACCTACTTTTTATCTCTACTCGTTACATTTTCAAGCATTTACTTTTACTTCGTTACGTTTATAATAGTCTCGTTACTTGCATTTCATTGCGCCAATCTTTATATTACTTATATTACTTTGTCCACCTAATAAACTGCCACTCAGGGCGCTCCAAGCACACAGCAATCAGAGCTCTGACTTCAACACCGTTAGTAAATTGCGGGCTCTCGTTCGTTTGTCAGGAGTGGAATCCCCCCCCCCCGAACCATGCGGCATTCTCTTTTCTGAGTCAGGTTAAGTTTACAAACGCAGTTATGGTATGTTGGTGGGGGTTAGTGAGTAAAGTGACAGGTCTTAGCTTAGTAAACGTTATATGAGCTTGTAGTGTGTCGGCATTCCAGCGGCTGCCCTTTCTCTCCTCGCCTGTGTTCAGCCTCGCATTGCTGGAACACAAACATTCTGTTGACTTCTCTCGGTGAGCCAGTAACTAGTAGGGATGAGAAAGTGTTTTTCTTGCATTTTAACTGGAACCTGCTGCCTCTACTGCACGTCCCATATGAAAAAGAAAAAAACTGTAATTTTACAGTAGTGTTAGTGTAGTATTCATTCATTCATTCATTCATTCATTCATTCATAGCATTCAAATACTGTATTATTACTGCCGTTTAGACAGTGAATGCAATGCAACTTTGGACACAAAATGATTGCCAGCATACTGCAAAAATATTGCGTTATACAATATTTTGGACATTACAATGCTGCAATCTTTTCAAATAAATCGTATTACTTTAGTTGTTTTTTCCATCTGTGTGGATCAGTAGGATGGGGTGATGTGGTCGAGACATGTTTGTGTGTGTGTGTGTGTGTGTGTGTGTGTGTGTGTGTGTGTGTGTGTGTTTTAATATATACATTTTCAATAAAAATGTATTGATAACTTACTTCTGAGGTATGAAGTTTTACACCATTACAACACTTACAGACAACAAGTCATTATTACTTGTGCTCCATGAAACACATTTTAACGGGTCAGGAGAATGGACTGTATGTGGACTTCTAGGCTGCGCCTTTGTCCTTAATAGCATTTTTTCCTCTTTCATTACTTTTACTTTTGTACTTTAAAGTAGTTTAGAAATCAGTATACTTTTTACTTTTACTTGAGTAAAAAGCTTCAGCTGATACTTTTACTTCATGAAAAGTATTTCTAAACCATAGTATCTATACTTCTATTTGAGTAATAAATGGTAATACTTTTGACACCTCTGTTTATTATAAGTCTGAGACACCTCAAGAGAGTTCTGAGAGAGAATGGGCTTCGCCGTCGTAGTTTTTCTGACCTAGGAACGACTATAGATTTCATCATCAGCCAACTAAATAGCCCAGGTCGCCTCCACGGGTACCGCTGGATGCACGCAAAGTGCCTGGAACATGGCATTCAGGAAAAAACAGAGGATGTACGGATTATCCTTCAACTACTGGACCCAGAGAGTGTTGCGCTACGCCGTCGTCGTACACTTCAGCGCAGACAGTACTTTTCCAAAGGACCCAATTTCATTTGGCATGTCGATTCTTCTGACAAACTAAAACCGTTCGGAATCTGCATAAACGGATGCATAGACGGGTTTTCCCGTAGGATCGTCTGGCTGAAAGCCGCACACACAAGTAGTAACCCGCGAGTGATTGGCAGTTACTATGTGGATGCAGTGGAGAGGTTAGGTGGATGCCCGAGAATCGTACGAACTTTTTGGAACTGAGAATGTGACTGTGCGAGACATCCAGAAGTTCTTCAGCTCTCCGAAGAACTCGATCCAGTATTCAGCCCCTTGTCTACGCAACTGGCCCCACCAAGATTCAATACGCTGATTTGCAGTGCTGGCCCCGGAGATGTAGCTTCGGTCCCCTGCCCTGTCGTCTTCTCCGTCACGCCTGAAGAACTTCTGGATGTCTCGCACAGTCACATTCTCAGTTCCAAAATCAGTTCGTACGATTCTCGGGCATCCACCTAACCTCTCCACTGCATCCACATAGTAACTGCCAATCACTCGCGGGTTACTACTTGTGTGTGCGGCTTTCAGCCAGACGATCCTACGGGAAAACCCGTCTATGCATCCGTTTATGCAGATTCCGAACGGTTTTAGTTTGTCAGAAGAATCGACATGCCAAATGAAATTGGGTCCTTTGGAAAAGTACTGTCTGCGCTGAAGTGTACGACGACGGCGTAGCGCAACACTCTCTGGGTCCAGTAGTTGAAGGATAATCCGTACATCCTCTGTTTTTTCCTGAATGCCATGTTCCAGGCACTTTGCGTGCATCCAGCGGTACCCGTGGAGGCGACCTGGGCTATTTAGTTGGCTGATGATGAAATCTATAGTCGTTCCTAGGTCAGAAAAACTACGACGGCGAAGCCCATTCTCTCTCAGAACTCTCTTGAGGTGTCTCAGACTTATAATAAAGCCATATTGGGATGCAAGTGCATCGAGGATTTCTGTGTATCTGAGTCCAGTATTAAAATATAATAAAATAGCGTCTAGTATTTCCGGAGCTACCATGGTGACCTACAGCCTGTGTGTACGTGTGTGTGTGTGTAGGCAATGAGATCAACGAAAACAAGGATATTGTGGGAATATTTTAATAAGTCGAGGGAACGACATAGGATATCATTCCCACGCCTTGGATATAAACCGAGGGAACGCGTTTAAAGACGTTCCCTCACTTTTTAATAACCCGTGCGCACGCCTTTATAACTCGAGCGCACGTATTAATATCTCGTGCTCACGCCTTAATGAAAGCGAGGGAACGATTTAATATCTCGTGCACACGCCTTAATGAAAGCGAGGGAACGATTTAATACCTCGTGCACACGCCTTAATGAAAGCGAGGGAACGATTTGTAACTCGTCCCCTCACTTTTAACTACCCGAGCGCACGCCTTAACGCAAAGCGTGCGCACGGGTTATAACTCGTGCGCGCGCATTAATATCTCGTGCACACGCCTTATAAGTCGTTCCCACGCTTTGTTATTTTTTTATTCACCATGTCCCCTCTACGGCTCCGTACATTTCTAATAAATTGTGTAAGAAGAGAGATTTTTTGCTTCGAACCAATCATACATGTCACACCAAAAAGGTATCGTTATACAGACAGAAGAAAAATTCGTGATCCATGCTTTCTATTTCATTGTCACAGAATGTGCAATTATTTTGATCAAAGTTGAATCTTTGTCTCAGGAGTTCACCTGAGGGATATATACAGTATTATGAACAAACTTAAAATGAAGCTCTTTAGTTTTTGAAGGTAAAGTCAAGTCAAGTTTATTTGTATAGCGCTTTTAGCAATAAACATTGTTGCAAAGCAGCTTTACAGAATTTGAATGACTTTAAACATGAGCTAATTTTATCCCTAATCTATCCCCAATGAGCAAGCCTGTGGCGACGGTGTCAAGGGAAAACTCCCTCAGACGACATGAGGAAGAAACCTCGAGAAGAACCAGACTCAAAAGGGAACCCATCCTCATTTGGGCAACAACAGACAACATGACTATAACATTAACAGTTTTAACATGAAGTCAGTTTCGTTGATGTTATAAATCTTCATTGATGGAAACTTCAGTGCAAAACTGTTCATGACAACTGCAGACCTAAAGTTAGCAAATCAACTGTAGTCCTCAGCCATATAGCATTGCTGTAAGTGTCCAGAGCGTCTTCCAAGTGTGACTTTCAACGCTAATTACAACTGTGTCTCATCAGCATAACGGTGGAAACTAATGTAATGTTTACAAATAATATCACCCAAAGGTAAGATATATCAAGAAAAAAAATCAGTGGACCCAAGACAGAACCTTGCGGAACACCAAACTTTACCTCAGTATGTCTCGAAAAATCACGATTTACATCAACATACTGATAGCGATCAGTTAAATAAGACCTGAGCCAGGAGAGGGCCATTCCCTTAACTCCCACAACATTTTCTAGTCTATCCAGAAGAATGGAATGATCAATGGTATCAAATGCTGCACTAAGGTCAAGCAACACAAGCAGCCAGACACAGCCGTGATCAGAAGCCAACAGTAGGTCGTTTACTACTTTAACCAGAGCTGTCTCTGTGCTATGATGAGGTCTAATTCCTGACTGATACATTTCATGGATGTTATTCCTATGTAAATATGAGCATAACTGCTGTGCCACAGCTTTTTCAAGGATCTTGGCGATAAAGGGGAGGTTTGATATTGGCCGATAATTGGACAGCTGACAGGGATCAAAGTCAGGTTTTTTAATCAGGGGTTTGATAACTGCTAGTTTAAAGGATTTGGGTACATAGCCGATCCAAAGATAAGAATTTATTATTTTTAGAAGCGGTTCAATTACTTCAGGTATTATCTGTTTGAATAGACGTGTAGGTAAGGGATCTAGTACACAAGTTGAGGCTTTTGATGCGGAGATTAATGAAAGTAATTTAATTTCTCTAAGGGGAGTAAAATATTCTAATTGCTGATATGATACAGTTATATTGTTAACTACAGGGTCATTTACATTGTCTGACCTTAAATTAGTAGTTTGAATTTTTTGTAGAATATTTTCAATTTTGTCATTAAAAAAATTCATGAAGTCGTTGCTACTACTGCAGGTGTGCATGTGTCTATAGTGGACTTATTCCTGGTTAACTTTGCTACAGTATTAAATAGCAATCTAGGATTATTTTTGTTATCTTCCATTAGGGAGGAGAGATATGTTGATCTCACAGCACTAAGAGCTTTTCTATACTTCAGGAAGCTCTCCTTCCAAGCTAATTTGAACGCTACCAATTTTGTTTGACGCCATTTACGTTCCAATTTTTGAGTGGTCTGCTTTAAAGTGCGAGTGTCATCATTATACCAGGGTGCTAATTTTTTCTCTCTGATCATTTTCCTTTTAAGAGGAGCTACATTATCTAAAGTATGGCGGAACGTTGACTCTAAGCATTCAGTTGCCTGATCGAGTTCTGCAGGGGCTGACAGTGACCCGGTCAAAGTTGATAACTCTGGGAGATCATTTATAAAGCTCTGTGCAGTAGTTGACGTGAATGTACGTTTAATACAGTAGCATGGTGAGGTGCATATACGTATTATTACTCAGACATATTTTGAATGAGATGAGATAATGATCTGAGGTAACTTCAGACTGTGGAAGTGTGACTATATTTTCTACGTTTAACCTGAATGTTAGTATTATGTAACCCTGTTAAAATCCCCACACATTAAAATAAATAGATGTTAAAATAGAAAGCATATTTGTAAATATGTTACTTTTTGGTTAAAACTGTGATGAAAATGGTTTAAAAGGGTACTTCATAAAGGTTAAAATAATTTGATAAACGGATTAAAAGTGTAATAAGTTTTAAAAGATCTCATCTCATTATCTCTAGCCGCTTTATCCTTCTACAGGGTCGCAGGCAAGCTGGAGCCTATCCCAGCTGACTACGGGCGAAAGGCGGGGTACACCCTGGACAAGTCGCCAGGTCATCACAGGGCTGACACATAGACACAGACAACCATTCACACTCACATTCACACCTACGGTCAATTTAGAGTCACCAGTTAACCTAACCTGCATGTCTTTGGACTGTGGGGGAAACCGGAGCACCTGGAGGAAACCCACGCGGACACGGGGAGAACATGCAAACTCCACACAGAAGGGCCCTCGCCGGCCACGGGGCTCGAACCCAGGACCTTCTTGCTGTGAGGCGACAGCGCTAACCACTACACCACCGTGCCGCCGGTTTAAAAGATACAAATTTACATTGTTAAGTATTTCCTTTTATTTTGAAAAGTTCATGGTGAAAGGAGGAAGTACTGATTGAGAATAAGGATAATACTGGGGTCATTCATTGGTTGAAGGTGTGTGATTTAAGGCAGTGTTTCTCAATCTATGGGCCATGGACCGGTACCGGTCCATGAGAAGATTACCATTGTCTTTGGTCCATTGGGCTTGTATCAGTGAAAAGATTCGCTCAACATTTGCATTGTGAGCAGGTATGGCAAAAAAACAAAACAAAACTGTGCCATCTTAAGCAGCTCTGAATGAAAATCGACACTTTTGGATCTTTCAAAGAATTTGGTCCACCTCTGGTGTGCTAGTAGATCACTGAAGTCTGCATCACTGTTACTTCTCTCAATGAATTTCTTTAGATTGGTGACCTGATCACAGCACTTTGAATCATCAATTTCCACCCTTTTCCCAGCTAGGTGCCTGATGCAGCACACCTCTACATCATTCCAGTCAGGAATTTCACTCAGATCCATCCACATAAAAGTGGAAAACTCCTCCATGGGTGCCATCCGTCTCTCTAGATAGTCAGAACATCTGTACAGGTCCTGTACTTGAGCACTGAAATGGTCACACTTTTGTCCATATCCATCCTTCTGCTTTTGTGCCAGCATACTCTTGACTTTAAGAGGCATGAAGTTGTTCATCTTGCGTTCATGAAGCATGCTCTGGACCCTGTTCAGAATCCTCTTTACTTCCACAACTGAATTGCTCTCCCTCTCCATCTCTTGGATATGCGACTGAAATACACGAGTGAATGCATTTGCCAGAGGTAAATCTCACTGAACTCATCTTCAAAAATCTTCCTGATCTGCATTGATGGCTTTTCCTGTGACAAAAAGAATGCTTTCAAAGCTGGATCTGTAGCAATCTCTCAATCCCTGGGAATAATGACAGCCATCATGTCTTGCTGTGAGATTGGAGAGTTCTAAATTCAACTTGAGCAAACTCACAGTGCTCCTTCAGACTCTCTGTGCGCACAGTGTAGATGTGGAAATGTTGATAAATTTTGAAAATTATGTGCTCAATGAAAACCTCCAGTGTGTCTGCTCCATGGTGAACACAATTGTTCAGAATACGTGCTGGACAGCCTACACCAATAAGAGCCGTGTTCTGCAAGGACTTTTTTAAATTGGCAAACACATTCTTCCCGTCCTCATTACGCCGGATTCCTCCAAACACTGTATTGCAGTTGTCACCAGTAAACGCAATGCATTTAGAAAATATCCCATTCTTTTCCAGTGTGTCTTTTATTTACTGTGCAATAGTGTCAGCTGATTCATTTGGGGTGCTTTTAATTTCAAGTAATTTACTTTGCACACCACCGTTCTTCCAGTCAAAATACTGAATGAGCAGAGGGAATATTTTCACTGCTCCGTGATTGCTGCCATCAGGAGACACGCCACAGTAGGGAATATCTTGAAGTGCTTCTAGAGCAAAGTCAGCAGAATGTGGGGCTGTCACGGCGTTTACAATCGCTTCTGTCTTTGTTCGAGCACTTGAGAAGTTTTGAGCTGTTGGGGAATCTGTGAAAACCTGTTTTAACAAGCCAGATGTGCAGTCCATTGACCTGTAGCTTTCGTGGTGCTTAACCGTGTGAGAAGCCTCGGCACCCTCTGCTGCAGTGGCAGCTGCACTCCCGCATTTACTGACAAAACACTGGGTGGGTTTGGATGATGAGCGCCTCTCACCCCTCGCTGCCGCTGCATGCTCGGCTCAACTTATGTGCGCTTGTAAGTCGTTGGCACCTTTATTTGCCGCTGACACGTAAGTGCCTGCTTTACACGTCAGACACTCAGCTTCGTTTGGATCGCGACCAAGACGAAAGCATGGAAATGTATTGTTTAGTTCATCCGTGAACTGACATTTCCGCCTCGGCACAGCTGCAGAGATGCCGGGTGCACGCGC
This sequence comes from Neoarius graeffei, assembly GCF_027579695.1. Classification (NCBI taxonomy): domain Eukaryota; kingdom Metazoa; phylum Chordata; class Actinopteri; order Siluriformes; family Ariidae; genus Neoarius; species Neoarius graeffei. The sequence continues at coordinate 79,101,937 of NC_083569.1, forward strand.
TCATCTCATCTCATCTCATCTCATTATCTCTAGCCGCTTTATCCTGTTCTACAGGGTCGCAGGCAAGCTGGAGCCTATCCCAGCTGACTACGGGCGAAAGGCGGGGTACACCCTGGACAAGTCGCCAGGGCATCACAGGGCTGACGCATAGACACAGACAACCATTCACACTCACATTCACACCTACGGTCAATTTAGAGTCACCAGTTAACCTAACCTGCATGTCTTTGGACTGTGGGGGAAACCGGAGCACCCGGAGGAAACCCACGTGAACACGGGGAGAACATGCAAACTCCACACAGAAAGGCCCTCGCCGGCCCCGGGGCTCGAACCCGGACCTTCTTGCTGTGAGGCGACAGCGCTAACCACTACACCACCGTGTCGCCCGGGTGCACGCGCTCTCTTTGATAAACAAGGAAGCTCGCGGCGCTGCTGAGGCGCACACTGACCAATTACATGATTCGCCCGCAGAAAAGGCTCTCGACCAATGACGGCAGCTCTACAGTCAGACCGTACGCCCCGCCCCCTACTCACTGCCACTCAAAGCAAAGCCAACAGAACTGAGTAGGGGGGCGGGGCTAGTTTGTGAGCGACACAGAGAAACGCAATGGAAATTCCGATGTTCAGCAAGCTTGAGGGCTTCAGAACAAAATCCCGGACGATTTTGAAATTCCGCCCGGACATTTTTTTAGGTCTCAAAAAGAGTACATGTCCGGGCAAAAGAGGACGTCCGGTCACCCTAGTAAGCAGAGATATGCAGCAAAGCTTCTGTACAACAGCGGCACCAAAGTTTTGCCTGATCCTTACGCAGTTACAGACAAATGGGACCCAAATCCAAGCGCCTGGCCTGACCTGACCTTCAGCGATATCTACTGTATGTGACTGACACGCCTTCAATATACACTAAAGAATCAGTGAAAGCCTACAAGTCTCTTGATGCAGACAAGTGTTAATTATTCAGTTGTTTTATTGAAATACGCATTTATATTTGCTTTTTGTGCCTAATAATAAGACAAAGATTAAATAGGCACAATATAATCTTTGAAACATAAGTTAATGTTGTTGCTTCACACGCGCACACCAAAGATATCCAGCACAGTACTAAACTTCAGCAAGTTCTACATTTAGAATGCACAAGCAGTGTTTTAAATCCAGGCTATGCTATTTATCTTCAAATACATATCATGAAAAGTTCGACCAATCTTCTAATGTCAAATATTTATACTGCAAAAAGTCCATAAATGTGCGGCGAGTGCGTTTGCGGAAATCGTACTCGTGTGCTGCATACAAATCAGCTGCTCGTGCGTTTTTACTCATCTTTTGGTTGATATCTAAGCAATGTCATAGCACAACCAATTATTTCTGATGAGGACATTTTATCTAATATCATCATATTAAACTGCAAAATAATAAAAAAAAATCATGTGTCTTACCAGATATAAAGTGTCGAAAGCAAACCCGGTGGTTGTCAGCAGGTTCCCACTTGTCACGCTTAATTGCTGCGATCCAAAGTTTTCGGCGAGCTTCAGGTTTCTTTGGTATACGGTAAAAGCTCTGGGATCATTCTTATCAAATCTGTATGTACAGCTGATAACACGACACTACCATAATTAATCAATGACCCAAGAACTCTGATCGGCCATTTATAAATAGCCTCTTGCCAACCGAAACGTCACGTGACCATTTAGTTTCGTCACGGCGAACTCTCCTATTAGTTTCAGTTGGTTTATGTCCAAGTAAATAATTTATTTATTATTTTTAAAAACTGTCTTGTGTAATCTTTACCTTAATTTTCATGGCAGCACGGTGGTGTAGTGGTTAGCATGGTCATCTCACAGGAAGGGCCAGCAAGGGCCTTTCTGCGTGGAGTTTGTGTGTTCTCCCCGTGTCTGCGTGGGTTTCCTCCGGGTGCTCCAGTTTCCCCCAAAGACATGCAGGTTGACGTGGGGCGGCCTTGGGCTGAAGGGCCCTTGAGCAAGGTACCAAACCCCTGACTGCTCCCCGGGTGCTGTGTGTGGCTGCCCACTGCTCTGGGTGTGTGTATGTGTGTTTACTGCTTCAGATGGGTTAAATGCAGAGGATGAATTTCACTGTGATTGAAGTGTGCATGTGACAAAAAAAAGGTTTCTTCTTCTTTCTAATTTTGTCACACAAGTTAAAGGTCAACTTGGTGAAATTCTATCATTGATGCAGCTTAGTAGGAAAATATTAAAGTAACCCAAGACAATTGTTAGCATTATAAATTTAAGAGATCCAGAAATATTTATCGTATTTTATTACAAATGAAATTAGTGAAAATATGAACTTGGGGCCCCTCTCTGACTTAATGGGGAGAAGTGGGCTACACTATGCAATGCAAGATCACTTTGATGCTAAAATAGATGAACTTTTTAGGTTAACACCAGGACATGCTTTGAGTATCACACTTCAAGTCTGATGGTCATCACAGAAACTTGGCTATACCAGGATAACCAAAACTCTCTGGTTGACATTGAGGGATTTTCTCTTGTCTGAGCAGACAGGACTGAACAAGCCAGGAAAAGTAGAGGTGGTGGCATAGCTGTGTATGTGAGTAACAATTGGTGCAAACAGTACACAGTTAGGGAAACATTCTGCTGCCCTGATGTTGAGATTTTGCACTTGACTTTGAGACCGTTTTACCTCCCAAGGGAGTTCGGAAGCGTGGCTGTGTGCGTTGTTTACGTTCCTCTCAGCGGGAATGCAGCTAGAGCCGCAACTCGCATTGCGGACCGTGTATATCAAGAACTACAGCGTTCACTGGGCACACCTGTTTTTGTTTTGGGCGACTTTAATTATTGCAAACTCGAACTAGCACTCCCGGGGCTCGAACAATATGTTAATTGCAGCACATGTGAGAATCATCAAAAACATCAAAAATGCTGACATTGCCAAACCCAAACCCCTTCTGGCTAACTCAGACCACAACGCCATTCATTTAATTCCCACATTTGAAACCATACGGCTAAAGCACAATCAGGTGTACCAATTACTGTTAGTATTGAGTATCTGTAACCTACATCACATGAGTTTGCTTGTCTATCATGGAGAGTAAAATTATGTAACTATGTTGGATCTAAAATCCCTGAAAAAATTGTGGAAATTGATCAATCGAGTCCAAAGTTATGACTAATTATGTGATCCAAATTCATCATAAATTTGATATGATGTTGCACTTGCTATTTATTGATTTTTTTAAAATGTAAAAAATGTTTAAATGAGGGCGGCACAGTGGTGTAGTGGTTAGCGCTGTCGCCTCACAGCAAGAAGGTCCGGGTTCGAGTCCCATGGCCGGCGAGGGCCTTTCTGTGTGGAGTTTGCATGTTCTCCCCGTGTCCGCGTGGGTTTCCTCCGGGTGCTCCGGTTTCCCCCATAGTCCAAAGACATGCAGGTTAGGTTAACTGGTGACTCTAAATTGACCGTAGGTGTGAATGTGAGTGTGAATGGTTGTCTGTGTCTATGTGTCAGCCCTGTGATGACCTGGCGACTTGTCCAGGGTGTACCCCGCCTTTCGCCCGTAGTCAGCTGGGATAGGCTCCAGCTTGCCTGCGACCCTGTAGAAGGATAAAGCGGCTAGAGATAATGAGATGAGACTACTAAATCCAAAAGAAAAGCAAAGTGCAAAACAAAGAACACAGTACAAAGGAAACTGGAGATAAACATAACAGCACAAAGACTCCGTGACAAGAGGACTGAACTCAGGGGTATAAATACACAAACTAATTAAGGACACAGGTGAAGATAATTAGGACTAAACAGGCAATTAACAAAAACACAAAACACAGGAACAGTGGCGGCCTCTAGAGGCCAAAATAAACATGACACGAAAAGGAAATAACAGCGGCCTCTAGAGGCCAAAACAGTCCTAGTCCTAACAGTGATGACCTGGCGACTTGTTCAGGGTGTACCCCGCCTCTCGCCCGTAGTCAGCTGGGATAGGCTCCAGCTTGCCTGCGACCCTGTAGAACAGGATAAAGCGGCTAGAGATAATGAGATGAGAATGAGATGTTTAAATGAATTGCAAATATTAGTAATATTCATGTTTTTCTTTTATCACTTATTTAATTTTTCATGTTCATTGAGGGTTGGCACGGTGGTGTAGTGGTTAGCGCTGTCGCCCCACAGCAAGAAGGTCCGGGTTTGAGCCCCGTGGCCAGCGAGGGCCTTTCTGTGCGGAGTTTGCATGTTCTCCCCGTGTCCGCATGGGTTTTCTCCGGTTTCCCCCACAGTCCAAAGACATGCAGGTTAGGTTAACTGATGACTCTAAATTGACTGTAGGTGTGAATGTGAGTGTGAATGGTTGTCTGTGTCTATGTGTCAGCCCTGTGATGACCTGGCGACTTGTCCAGGGTGTACCCCGCCTTTCGCCCGTAGTCAGCTGGGATAGGCTCCAGCTTTCCTGCGACCCTGTAGAAGGATAAAGCGGCTAGAGATAATGAGATGAGATGAGAGAAATTTAATAACAATTGTATTTCATTTTCTCAGGTGAATTGTGAATGTGGAAAGAAAGTTTCCTTTTCTTTTTTTTAAATGGTTAATTGCATTCTGGTAAAAAGTGAATCATTAAGACAAAAGTAAGGGAGGATTAAATTAAAATAGGCCTAAAATTAGAAAAATAGAATTTAAATCCAAAAAGAGGACAAAATAACCTTTAGTTTGATTACTAACAACTGAAACCTGAATACTTGAACAAAACCTATAGGGAAAAGGGGGAATATAAAACAAGAATACCAAATATTTGATAAGTTTTATTTTATTTTTGATGTGATCTGCAACTGAAGTTTGCATTTCATGTGCATAATCACATATCTTGGTGTACCTATTTTCATACAATTTTCTCGATAAAAGTACGCCGGCAGTTAAAACTTCTCATGTTCTGTGGTCTCTTTATTATGTACTTAATTACTGCTCTTATCAAACCTACACACTGGTCCTAAGCACATTGCATATTGTAGGTGCTACATAGTCATACATCATCTGTCATACATCATCTGCTAGTTGATGTATGACTTTGGTTCTCAAAAACATCTAACTGCTTAATGTCTAATTTTTTTGACAAGAATTGACAGCATTTCTGCTTCATTTAAAACGAGTGATGGTGAAATTGGGCAGCCTTGTTTTATACCTCTGTTAATTGTGAACTGATGGGAGGTGCCGCCTGACAACAATATTGAGCTCTTAGTGCCATGGTAAAAGAATTTGATTACAGTCCTAAAGTTCTCTCTGAAACCACAGAGTTCCAATGACTTTACAATAACAGGATGATCTCCCATGTCGAAAGCTTTATAGAAATCCAGAAAAAGAAAGCAATCATCGTCAATATCTCATCTCCTCTAGCCACTTTATCCTGTTCTACAAGGTCGCAGGCAAGCTGGAGCCTATCCCAGCTGACTACAGGCGAAAGGCGGGGGTACGCCCTGGACAAGTCGACAGGTCATCACAGGGCTGACACATGTACCCTGTCCACACTGGGGATTTTGTACCAATACGATACTACTTTCGTACCGCAACACCTGTCCACACTAGCAACTATACCGGTACTGTAGCGGTATAACTGTATCGGTACGAAACCTACAAATGTATGGGTTTCGTACCGGTACAGTATCGGTACTGTAGCGCTTCGCTGTAGTGTGGACAGATGAAGCGGTTCTGTATCGATACAAATATGATGCGCATGCGCAATGAACCATTCCTACTTCTTCCGGGTTATTCATACAATACAATACGCACGTGCTTTCCAGCTGTAAATAAAACGTCAAAATGGCTCAAAACGACCGTGGAGCTACATGGAGCAAAGACGAAGTTATGCGTTTGTTGGAGCTTTGGGGAGACGAGCGATGCCAGGAACAGTTGGAACAGGAGATTCGTTTTCTTTGTTTCTTTCTCAACTGCCTCGCACGTTTTATACGATTCAACTGAATAAATGACCACCAGAAATACAGACTGTACATTGACAACAAAAAGCACACACACGTTGTTTCATCCGCCATATTCTCGGAAGGAAGTTACTCTGTAACCATGGAAACATTTCGCGCACACGCATTTCAACTACCGTGAAAGAAAACCGCAAACATTTCTCGCTAGTGTGGACAGATGCACTAAACTGTACCGGTATACTTTGTATCGATACAGTTATACCACTATCGTACTGGTATATATGTGAACACAGCATTAGACACAGACAACCATTCACACCTACGGCCAATTTAGAGTCACCAGTTAACCTAACCTGCATGTCATTGGACTGTGGGGGAAAACGGAGCACCCGGAGGAAACCCACGGGGAGAACATGCAAACTCCGCGCAGAAAGGCCCTCGCCGGCCACGGGGCTTGAACCCGGACCTTCTTGCTGTGAGGCGGCAGCGCTAACCACTACACCACCGTGCCACCCAATCATCAATATAATCACTATATTCAAGAAGGTCCAGAACTTGGCACACAGGTATTGATCTACCTCTCATAAAACCTGATTGGGTATCACTTATTTGAGAGAGTCCTTTTTTGAGACCGTTGGAAAATGTGTTTGTTAGTAGTTTGTAATCATTATTAAGGAGTGTTATTGGTCTCCAGTTATCTAATATTTTTGGATCTTTATCTGGTTTTAGTATAATAACTATGACACCTTAAATCATAGTTGGTGGAAGTGATACATTTTCTGTAGATTCTTTTAGTGTTTCAAAAAAGGGTTTTGATATGATCCTAAAAGTGTTGATAAAAATGTGCTGTAAGGCCATCTGGGCCAGGGGAGCAGTCTGGAGTCAGGCAATGCAATGCTCTCTCAAGCTCCTCAAATGTGATTTGTGCCTCACAGTTATTTCTGAAATCCTCATTTATTTGAGGAATGAAGTCTTTATTCTACCAAAAAAGACTTCTGCTGAATCAGCAGAGAAACTAGAAGAGTATGACTTACTAAAAACAGTGTGTTTCTTTGGGTATTTTCTTTGGGTCTGAGCATTCATTATCATTAATGATCAATGTTCCGATATTATTTTTCTCCTGAAGGTTTTTCTCCAATCTGCAAAAATAAGTTTCTTTCTCCCTCCTCAATGCATTTAGCTTTAGATCGAATGAAAATCACATTTGGTTTCTTTGTGTAAATATCATCTAGTTTGGTTTGTAATGTAAGCAATTTCTTTTTGTCAGCATCACTAATTGAGGGTTTACTGCAGCACAGATATATTTCTCTAATTATATTTGCCTCTACTAGCTGGACAGAATCTTTGAGTTGTTTATTAAATGACAGAAAAGTTTCTTATTCTAAATTTCAAAACCTCCCATTTGGAGATACAAGAAGAAAGGCTGGCATCTTCAGAAACATCAGCAATAATATTTTGAACCCCTTGACAGTAGATCTCAGAATGTAACAAGCAGGCATTGAACTTCCAATAGCCCTTGTTTCGTTTGTAGGCATTACTCGGTTTCAGAGTTAAACACTTCAAACAGTGATCAGATAAAGGAGCAGAATATATACAACAGTTAGCAACAAATTATTTTATATAGTCAGAAATGAGCCTATAATCAAACACATTACTCAAACAAGAATTATGAGTGTGGAGATGGATGTAGGGCTTTATTCAAACTGGAATAATGATTTTCTAGATAAATTCAAAATTATTTTTATCGACAATACGTAAATAAGCAACTAGCATCTTTTGGAACAATCAAGTTTCATGTAGGTGGCACGGTGGTGTAGTGGTTCGCACTGTTGCCTCACAGCAAGAAGGTCCTGGGTTTGACCCAGTGGCTGCCGGGGGCCTTTCTGTGTGGAGTTTGCATGTTCTCCCCGTGTCTGTGTGGGTTTCCTCCGGGTGCTCCGGTTTCCCCCACAATCCAAAGACATGCATGTTAGGTTAATTGGTAGCTCTTAACGGAGCGTAGGTGTGAGTGTGAATGGTTGTTTGTCTCTTTGTGTCAGCCCTGTGATGACCTGGCGACTTGTCCAGAGTGTACCCTGCCTCTCACCCATAGTCAGCTGGGATAGGCTCCAGCTTGTCCATGACCCTGCACAGGATAAGCGGCTACAGATAATGGATAGATGCAAGTTTCATGTAATATGTGCTTCATCTTGCTGCATAATAGCCTTCTGCTATATTCAATTAGTAATTCTATGTCAGTGATAGTGATGCATTGGGGGAGGAGGGACCATGTATTTCCTTCTTTCTTATGATAGCGGTGGACACCCCAACTTTCTGGTGATATACTGCCCCCTATTTGTTTGGAGTGTGGAGAATTAATTCACCAGGGGGCCAATTCTTACACACAGCACCTTTAAAGCTGAAAGACTCCACTTCAATCACAACTTGATGGCTTCATTTCAAATCCATTGTGGTGGTGTACAGAGGAAAAATAAAAATCGTCACTGTCCAAATACTTATGGACCTGACTGGATAAAAAAAAAGTTTTAATTTAAATAAGTATTTAAATATGCATCAATCAAAAGCATGACATTATAAAAAGAACAAAATCCTGAACGAGCAGCCTGTCACCTTCTTAAACAGACAGAACACAGTGAAGCTCATAAGGAAAGAAGTGACAATGACTCTGATAGAGGAATCAGGGAATCAGGTAAACTAGTCAGCGTAATCTCCTCAGGATGACTTTTCACTGCAGTCACAACACTGTCACGTGCAGCAACATGAAACGTCAGAGCCGGAACGTCTCACTGACCAATCAGGTAGCGTTATGTCATGAACATTAATGAGAATCCCCTCTGCCATCCTACATTTGTTTTAATTTACTATTTTCAGCCCAAATGGACCGCGTCCTTTCACCTTTGTACCAGTAGATGGAAGGATTTGGTGCAGATTGAGGATTCATTTCAATTTGTAAGAACAGAAAAACCCTGACACTTTTATTTTGAAATAAAATACAAGTTTATGTTTGAGGTTTGAAGGAGAAACACAGTTTTTTGTTTGGTTTTATTTCCACAGACAGACATCTACGGAAGCGTACGGAAGCCTATTAGGGCCTCTTGGAGAAAATATTTTTTTCTAAATTCCGAGATTAAAAGTCGGAAATTTCAAGAAAAAACTCGAAATTCCGAGATTAAAAGTCGATATCTTCGAGATTAAAAGTCGATATCTTCGAGAAAAAAAGTCGAAATCTTCGAGATTAAAAGTCGAAATTTTCGAGATTAAAAGTCGAAATTTTCGAGATTAAAAGTCGATATCTTCGAGAAAAAAAGTCGAAATCTTCAAGATTAAAAGTCGAAATTTTCGAGATTAAAAGTCGAAATTATGACATACAAAGAACGCATGCTCTAACTGCTGCCATGGCAACGAATGGCCACTGGAAAGGGAAGTCGTGGAAAGTGGCTGCCAACCAGCCTGGCCCTGAACATGTGAACTTAGCGCCGTTGACTCTGAATGCAAGACACAAGGGATGCAGTTGAAAGGTAAGATTATCATTCTGTTCTGTTTGATGTTGCATTGCGGATATGGTTAAGGGTACGTAATATCAATTAGGATCAGAAGTGACACTTACTACCATGCAGGCTGCATGCTACAACCACAAGGCGTACTGCTAGTTTAGAAACCTGGACATGACACTACCCTTAGTAGCCTATCATGTCCGAGTGCTAAACATTTGTGCGTACAGTGAAACGACACACTTGGTGTCCGTATAATGACTGCAGAAACCCGTTTAATCTAGCTAGTGTTGCTAATATTATGCTAACGCCGCTACAGTAGGCCTGAGCCTCGTCTGTAGAGCAGAAGGGTTTCCAAGTCACCTCTAATATTTCAATCTAGAGGCATCAAACATAATTTGCCTCGGCAGGCTAGATGAATAATTCCACTTGTACCTACCTGAAGTGTCACGAGTCCAGGAGTTAAATTCCTATTAAACGTTTTCTGGTGAGATTAGCCCACTGAATTGTTTTCGTTTTGGATTAATTGGCTATGAAAGTAGTTTAATCAAGGAAGTTAACGTTAGCCTAAATTTGGGCTCAGCATGGGATGACTTTTGATGTTATCAGGGAAGCCTGTGGGGATAAGATGGAACAGGCATATCTGTCCATACAATGTGATAGTAAAATATTGTGATTTCTACAGAAAGTATCATATGTGGACGTTCTGTTATGACTTTTCTCAGTTTAACGCACTGATTTTCATATTTTCCTGTATGAAGTAGTGTTATCACACATGAAAATTAAATACATGATGTCAGAAGCACTTTGCAAATATTATCTGGTGCTACTCAAATTCTTCAGTGTTATAATTTAATGCACTTGATCTGAGAATTTGTTACACATGGCATTACACAATAGTGCCTCGGCCTAAAAAAACGTCCCATCCCTACCCCAGGGCCCCTACTACTGGGTCCTGGATAATGAATCCCACTTTGCCTCCCACTTCAACACCCCTGCTCCTGGTTTGTTTGTATTGTGCCCACCCCCTCTCCCACCCAAATGAAACCATTTCAACCACTCCATCTTAAATAATCAGGATACTGTTACTGAAACTGTAATACAGAATTTATATACTGAATCTTATGTCTGATCTCTAGGAAGAAGTTGATGGGGTTGTATCGACTTGGAATGACCACAGAGTCCATCAAGTCCACAACTCTCGTTCACCTCATGGACATCCCTCCATATTACATGCAGTCCCTCAGCTGTACGGAGGCAGAGACGATTTGCAGAATGTGGACCTGGAGAAAGTTGAAGTCTGCCTTGAAGAGTGTATGTTCAAAGACTTTCCATGTGATGAGGATGTGTTTCACATTTGTGTGGACCTAATGTCAGAGCATAATCTGTCATTAACAAATGTATTTGAAACAGTTAACCTGTATCTCACACTCAGACAGCTGATAAACAATGATCTTGATGTAAATCATTAATTTTATTGGACGCGGTCTTGTCACCTGTTGTAAGATGAGATAGTACTGTATTCAAGCATCCCGTAACATCCACAACAAGATACACAGACACATGATGTCAAGGTTGCCATGGTCGTGGACACCTCAACAGGCACAGGCCATTTCAGAGATGTCTTTTTGTTTTTTCCTTTGCCCATTTTATTCACAATTTGAAATATTGCAGTTTAACTGATTGCCAATTAAAATGTTTTTTTTTTTACTTGTAATACCTGCTTTAAAAGATGTAGCTTCTTATTTTCACATCAAATGTATTAGCAGTCAAGTTATTTTGTTCTACCATTCAACATTTGCAAATATGAATAAAAATGCAAAATCCTAACAAGTTTTAACTGAATTATTTATTCAGATATTTAAAAGATCACAATACAAAGAATGCAAAACTATATAATTTCATTGGAACTGTAATGCCACCTTAAAATCTTTACAGAAGGAAGCCTTCAAAAGTAAGATTTTTTTTTGTAAACAGCAACTGTATGGAGTAAAACAGTGGTTGCCATGAGAAATGTAAACAAGTAGTCATACATTGGTAATTCCGACTAAAATCCATGACATCTCATCTGAAATTATTTATAAAGATAACTGGAATTTTCTGCTGATAATAACTCTTCCCAGACACACAAAACAACAACAGTAGGCCTAATCCATTATTAGAAGGCATTTTGTTGTCCTTAAAGCACACAACAGGTATTCACAATTCCCTGCAGCATACCACTTAAAGTTCATGCCACTTAGTGTGTAAAGTAAACTCAAAATACAAAAAAAAAAAAGTGGTCAACAAGGCGGTGACACTAACATCTAGTGAATGCTGCTGAAAGTCAGTTAACTCACAGTCAAAATCATCAAGCTTCCCGTCTGCATTTCTTCCACCTGGAAAAAACAACTGCACAGCTTTATCAATCAAGTCTGATTTTTTACTTTCCTTCTGAACACTCATTTTTCTGGTTCCACCTTTTTTGGTTCGTACCTGCACAAATTCCCCTTTCCTAAAATGCAACCATCCCAATTCAATTTTTCTCTCATTCTTCTGAGCATTTCTTGCTGTGGTTTGACACTCACTCTCAGACACACGATCAGCTTTTTTCCCTGCAATCTTTGCTTTAAGCCGCTCAAAGACCTTTGACTTGTGACTTCTGGGTTCTTTTTCCTTCCGTCTGCAGTATCCAAAAACAGCCAGTCGGTCACCATAGGAAGGCAGATATTCCCTTAGCTGGTCATCTGTCATTAGGTTTATGATGCTGGAATCAATCTACAATAAATATATACATTATGAATTCTCAGATCAAGTGCATTAAATTATAACACTGAAGAATTTGAGTAGCACCAGATAATATTTGCAAACTGCTTCTGACATCATGTATTTAATTTTCATGTGTGATAACACTACTTCATACAGGAAAATATGAAAATCAGTGCGTTAAACTGAGAAAAGTCATAACAGAACGTTCACATATGATACTTTCTGTAGAAATCACAATATTTTACTATCACATTGTATGGACAGATATGCCTGTTCCATCTTATCCCCACAGGCTTCCCTGATAACATCAAAAGTCATCCCATGCTGAGCCCAAATTTAGGCTAATGTTATCTTCCTTGATTAAACTACTTTCATAGCCAATTAATCCAAAACGAAAACAATTCAGTGGGCTAATCTCACCAGAAAACGTTTAATAGGAATTTAACTCCTGGACTCACGACACTTCAGGTAGGTACAAGTGGAATTATTCATCTAGCCTGCCGAGGCAAATTATGTTTGATGTCTCTAGATTAAAATATTAGAGGTGACTTGGAAACCCTTCTGCTCTACAGACGAGGCTCAGGCCCACTGTAGTGGCGTTAGCATAATATTAGCAATACTAGCTAGATGAAATGGGTTTCTGCAGTCATTATACGGACACCAATTGTGTCGTTTCACTGTACGCACAAACGTTTAGCACTCGGACATGATCGACTACTAAGGGTAGTGTCATGTCCAGGTTTCTAAACTAGCAGTACGCCTTGTGGTTGTAGCATGCAGCCTGCATGGTAGTAAGTGTCACTTCTGATCCTAATTGATATTACGTACCCTTAACCATATCCGCAATGCAATGTAACATCAAACAGAACAGAATGATAATCTTACCTTTCAACTGCATCCCTTGTGTCGTGCATTCAGAGTCAACGGCGCTAAGTTCACATGTTCAGGACCAGGCCGGTTGGCAGCCACTTTCCATGACTTCCCTTTCCGGTGGCCATTCGTTGCCATGGCAGCAGTTAGAGCATGCGTTCTTTGTATGTCATAATTTCGACTTTTTTTCTCAAAAATTTCGACTTTTAATCTCGAAAATTTTGACTTTTTTTCTTGAAAATTTCGACTTTTAATCTTGGAATTTCGAGTTTTTTCTTGAAATTTCCGACTTTTAATCTCGGAATTTAGAAAAAAATATTTTCTCCAAGTGGCCCTAATACGCTTCAGTACACTTCTGTAAGGAAGAGAGAGAGGAGTGTGTGTTAATTTTGGGGAGCGAGACAGATGGCACGGATGAGAGATGGCGGAGTCACATCACAGCGAGTGTGTAAAGTGCATTGAGAAAGTGTGTAGTTTTCAGACTGTCTGCTCGACATTCTAAACTGAATACTTGATCTCCACCTGGTTTGTGAGCAGCTAGAGACATTTCTACTCGAAGTTTCTTTTGTAAGTTGTGCACGTGTTTAGCTAGCTTGTAAGCTAGTTCAGAGTGTGTTACTAGCATTCGTTCGTAAAAGTGAATGGACTCTTAGCCGCTGTCTAGCTAATCCAGCTAACGCTATCGGCTGTGACTCATCGTTTCAACACAGAACCCTGAGGATTTATCTGAAACGCTGCTAGTGTGTGCAACAAGTTGTCATTCGGACGTTGTCACTTGCTGCCTGGGAAAGACTACACCTGCCTACAGCCAGTGTTGCCAACTCCTCAGTAAGGAAAGTCGCTATTGGCTGCCCTTAAAGGAACAGTCCACCGTATTTCCATAATGAAATATGCTCTTATCTGAATTGAGACGAGCTGCTCCGTACCTATCCGAGCTTTGCGCGACCTCCCAGTCAGTCAGACACAGTCAGACGCGCTGTCACTCCTGTTAGCAATGTAGCTAGGCTCAGTATGGCCAACGGTATTTTTTGGGGCTGTAGTTAGATGCGACCAAACTCTTCCGCGTTTTTCCTGTTTACATAGATTTATATGACCAGTGATATGAAACAAGTTCAGTTACACAAATTGAAACGTAGCGATTTTCTATGCTATGGAAAGTCCGCACTATAATGACAGGCGTACTAACACCTTCTGCGCACTTCGGCAGCGCATTGATATCTGAGCTCCGTATCAATGCGCTGCCGAAGCGCGCAGAAGGTGTTAGTACGCCTGTCATTATAGTGCGGACTTTCCATAGCATAGAAAATCGCTACGTTTCAATTTGTGTAACTGAACTTGTTTCATATCACTGGTCATATAAACCTATGTAAACAGGAAAAACGTGGAAGAGTTTGGTCGCATCTAACTACAGCCCCAAAAAATACCGTTGGCCATACTGAGCCTAGCTACATTGCTAACAGGAGTGACAGCGCATCTGACTGCGTCTGACTGACTGGGAGGTCGCGCAAAGCTCGGATAGGTACGGAGCAGCTCGTCTCAATTCAGATAAGAGCATATTTCATTATGGAAATACAGTGGACTGTTCCTTTAAATTCGCTAGAAGTCGCTAAATGACATCAGCGCTTAATTTGCATAAGGCCAAACAAAATAATATGTGTTTCCTGTTTCCTGGGTTTTCAAAATAGGGTAGGTAGGGGAAAAAAATTGTTTATCCCAAAAGTTTACGACAAATTTTCTAGGGTAGGTAGGAAAAAGTGAGAAGTTTCCTTTGAAAACTTTTTTTTGCAACATACTCGTTCAAAACTAAACCTAGTCATCAGATATCGTTGATGATATAAGGATGCACTTGTATATAAATTGTTCTAATAATGATGGCATATTTTCATTTTCCAGGTAAAATGGGAATATTTTGGTGGATGATCTATTTGGTGGTGGCCAGAGTTAAAACAGCTTTGAAAATTGTAGGGCATCAAGATCAGTGTTACCTGCAGTCACTGTATGAAAAGTCAGTGCTCAGGGAGGCACTAAAGATTCTGGACGACCCGACTCACATCCTGAATCAGGAATTTGTGATGCTACCCTCAAGTAGACGATTCAGGATGCCAAACTGCAGATTAAATAAATATAAGAGCTCATTCATCCCAGCTGCCATGAAGATGTTAAATAGTAACAAATAGCAGTGTATTTTTCATTATTCAGTATTTATTCAACCTATATATTGGGCTTATTGTAGCCTTGACTGCTGTTGTTTACTTTTCCCTCCCACGCTCTGTGCTGTGCTCATTTTGTTGAGTTGCAAATATGTTGTGTCTCCGTCTGTGTTGTGTATGATGCAGTGAAGCACATGTTCGTATTTATGTGGTGTTATGTAGTGTGCAAGCTACTGTAGGTCTGTGATGCTGTGACTGGAGCCCAAGATGAATTTCCCTTTTGGGACAGTAAAGTATACTTTATCTTATTCACAGTATCACTTATTGTAGTATCCTGTGTAATGTGCACGCCTAAGTACTTGATTGAGGTTTTGATGGTGATACCATTTGCTGCTACAAGGTGGCAGTTATGTAAAGCTCGTAATTCACACTGATTAGATAAATACAATATTACAATTGTTCAACTGTAAACCTGATGCTTTAGAAAATAAATCTATAATCTGAATAGCCTTTGGAACTTGATCAAACTTTAACAAAATAAATAAAGTAGTGTCATCTGCTAGTTGATTTATGACTATTTGGTTCTCAAAAACATCTAACTGTTTAATGTCTGATGTTTTGACAAGAATTGACAGCATTTCTGCTTCATTTAAAACGAGTGATGGTGAAATTGGGCAGCCTTGTTTTATACCTCTGTTAATTGTGAAATGATGGGAGGTGCCACCTGACAACAATATTGAGCTCTTAGTGCCATGGTAAAAGGATTTGATTACAGTCCTAAAGTTCTCTCTGAAACCACAGAGTTCCAATGACTTTACAATAACAGGATGATCTACCATGTCGAAAGCTTTATAGAAATCCAGAAAAAGAATAAAGCCATCATCATCATCATCATCATCATCAATATAATCACTATATTGAAGAAGGTCCAGAACTTGGCACACATCATGTATTGATCTACCTCTCATAAAACCTGATTGGGTATAACTTATTATTTGAGAGAGTCCTTTTTTTGAGACGGTTGGAGAATGTGTGTTTGTTAGTAGTTTGCAATCATTATTAAGGAGTGTTATTGGTCTCCAGTTATCTATTTTTGGATCTTTATCTGGTTTTAGTATAAGAACTATGACACCTTAAATCATAGTTGGTGGAAGTGATACATTTTCTGTAGATTCTTTTAGTGTTTCAAAAAGGGTTTTGATATGATCCTAAAAGTGTTGATAAAAATGTGCTGTAAGGCCATCTGGGCCAGGGGAGCGGTCTGGAGTCAGCCAATGCAATGCTCTCTCAAGCTCCGATTTGTGCCTCACAGTCATTTCTGAAATCCTCATTTATTTGAGGAATGAAGTCTTTATTCGACCAAAAAAGACTTCTGCTGAATCAGAAGATAAACTAGAAGAGTATGACAATAAAAAACAGTGTGTTTCTTTGGCTATTTTCTTTGGGTCTGAGCATTCATTATCATTAATGATCAATGTTCCGATATTTTTCTCCTGAAGGTTTTTCTCTAATTTGCAAAAATAAGTTTCTCTCTCCCTCGAAAATTTTCTTATTCTAAATTTCAGAAATTCTGATTTGGAGATACAAGAAGAAAGGCTGGCATCTTCAGAAACATCAGCAATAATATTTTGAACCCCTTGACAGCAGATCTCAGAATGTAACAAGCAGGCATTGAACTTCCAATAGCCCTTGTTTCGTTTGTAGGCATTACTAGGTTTCAGAGTTAAACACTTCAAACAGTGGTCAGATAAAGGAGCAGAAGATATACAACAGTTAGCAACAAATTATTTTATATAATCAGAAATTAGCCTATAATCAAACACATTACTCAAACAAGAGTTATGAGTGTGGAGATGGATGTAGGGCTTTATTCAGACTGGAATAATGATTTTCTAGATTATCAAAAACAGTGCATAGACAAGCAACTAGCATCTTTGGAACAATCAAGTTTCATGTAGTGGTTCGCGCTGTCACCTCACAGCAAGAAGGTCCTGGGTTTGACCCAGTGGCTGCCGGGGGCCTTTCTGTGTGGAGTTTGCATGTTCTCCCCGTGTCTGTGTGGGTTTCCTCCGGGTGCTCCGGTTTCCCCCACAATCCAAAGACATGCATGTTAGGCTAATTGGTGGCTCTTAACGGAGCGTAGGTGTGAATGTGTGTGTGAATGGTTGTTTGTCTCTGTGTGTCAGCCCTGTGATGACCTGGCGACTTGTCCAGAGTGTACCCCGCCTCTCACCCATAGTCAGCTGGGATAGGCTCCAGCTTGCCCGCGACCCTGCACAGGATAAGCGGTTACAGATGGATGTAAGTTTCATGTAATATGAGCTTCACCTTGCTGCATAATAGCATTCTGCTATATTCAGTGAGTAATAATTATATGTCTGTGATAGTGATGCATTGGGGGGGAAGGGGGAGGAAGGACCATGATAGCGTTCTTTCTTATGATAGCAGACACCCCAACTTTCTGGTGATATACTGCCCCCTATTTGTTTGGAGTGTGGAGTAGGAATTCACCAAGGGGCCAATTCTTCCACACAGCACCTTTAAAGTGCATATTCTGGACCAATTTCGGTTTTTTAAATATATGAAAGTATGTCCCTTTACACACTCATCCAGAAGGGTAATTTTGCACAAGGCCATCTGTCTAGAGCAGAAAACAATAAAATAACAAAATGTGTCTGGAAAAATCCCAAGGGAGTCTGGAGCCAGAATCGTGACATCACCTGCGGAAGCGCCGGCAGGCTGTGTGAGCTTTGCGCAGTTTCAGTGCACAGCCAGTGTAGCCCAAGCGCTCCCATTTCTCTCTCACTGTCCGGTCTTTTGGGAAACGATGAGTACTAATCCCATCATGATTGGTGTTGCTACACCTTCCTACGATGCATCTGTTAACCATTTTAATAATTACGTGATAACGTTGAAGAAATTTGCAGAAAACCACCAGGTCGTTTTCTCATAAACAAACCAGCGCTGACGTAGGATTCAGAGGGAGACGTCCTGCACGTGACGTCACGAAAATTAATGTTTGCCGGGAAATCCAAATGGCAAGTTTTTTCAGAGGCGGACCAATTCGCCTCAAATGGTTTGATTTCAACTGAATTTTTCTGATATTGCGGAAGGTAAAAAACTTGCAGAGAATGCAGAATGTGACAGATATTTGACCAAAGTTTAATTTAAAATAGGAGCATTACATTGATCTTGCTCCTGAATTTATCTGTGATATGCACTTTAAAGCTGAAAGTCTCCACTTCAGGGCGGCACGGTGGTGTAGTGGTTAGCGCTGTCGCCTCACAGCAAGAAGGTCCAGGTTCGAGCCCCATGGCCGGCGAGGGCCTTTCTGTGCGGAGTTTGCATGTTCTCCCCGTGTCCGCGTGGGTTTCCTCCGGGTGCTCCGGTTCCCCCACAGTCCAAAGACATGCAGGTTAGGTTAACTGGTGACTCTAAATGGACCGTAGGTGTGAATGTGAATGGTTGTCTTTGTCTATGTGTCAGCCCTGTGATGACCTGGCGACTTGTCCAGGGTGTACCCCGCCTTTCGCCCATAGTCAGCTGGGATAGGCTCCAGCTTGCCTGCGACCCTGTAGAACAGGATAAAGCGGCTAGAGATAATGAGATGAGATGAGACATTGATTTTCGTGACGTCATCTGTGGGACGCCTCCCTCTGAATCCTACGTCAGCGCTGGTTTGTTTATGAGAAAAGGACCTGGTGGTTTTCTGCAAATTTCTTCAACGTTATCACGTAATTATTAAAATGGTTAACAGATGTATCGTAGGAGGGTGAAGCAACACCAATCTTGACAGGATTAGTACTCATTGTTTTCCAAAAGACAGGACAATGAGAGAGAAATGGGAGCGCTTGGTCTACACAGGCTGTGCACTGAAACCGTGCAAAGCTCGCGCATCCTGCTGGCGCTTCTGCAGGTGATGTCACGAATCCGGCTCCAGACTCCCTTGGGATTTTTTCAGACACATTTTGTTATTTTATTTTTTTCTGATGTAGACAGAGGGCCTTGTGCAAAATTACCCTTCTGGATGAGTGTGTACTTTCATATAAAAAAACACGAAATTGGTTCAGTATATGCCCTTTGATCTGCCCCCAGCTTGCGAGGCCTGTTGCAGCTTCACAACCATTCACACTCACATTCACTCCTGTGGTCAATTTAGAACCTCCAATTAGCCTAACCTGCATGTCTAACCTGCACCTGGAGGACTTCCACGCAGAGAACATGCAAACTCCACACAGAAAGGCCCCTGTTGGCCACTGGGCTCAAACCCAGAACCTTCTTGCTGTGAAGCGACAGTGCTAACCATTACACCACCGTGCCGTCCAAAACAAAATATGTTTTATATTTTAGATTCTTCAGAGTATCCACTGTTTATTTGAAACATTATGCTCCTTTTGGGGTGGCACGGTGGTGTAGTGGTTAGCACTGTCGCCTCACAGCAAGAAGGTCCTGGGTTCGAGCCTAGCGGCCAACGAGGTCATTTCTGTGTGGAGTTTCCATGTTCTCCCCGTGTCTGTGTGGGTTTCCTCCGGGTGCTCCGGTTTCCCCCACAGTCCAAAGGCATGCAGGTTAGGCTAATTGGTGGCTCTAAATTGACCATAGGTGTGAATGTGAGTGTGAATGGTTGTCTGTGTCTATGTGTTAGCCCTGCGATGACCTGGCGACTTGTCCAGGGTGTACCCCGCCTCTTGCCCATAGTCAGCTGGGATAGGCTCCAGCTTGCCTGCAACCCTGTAGGACAGGATAAGCAGCTACAGATAATGGATGGATGGATGGATGCTCCTTTTGAATTTGATGTCAGCAACATGTTTCAAAAAAGTTGGGACAGGGACATGTTTATCACTGTGCTGTATCCCTTTTAACAACACTCTGTAAATGTTTGGGAACTGAGGAGACCAACTGCTGTAGTTTTGAAAGAGAAATGCTCAACAGTTTGGGGTCTCCTTTGTCATATTTTGCGCTTCATAATGCACCAAATGTTTTAAATGGCACTAGACTGTAGGCAAGCCAGTTTAGCACCAGTACTTTTTTTTTACTGTGGAGCCATGCAGTTTTAATATGTGCAGAAAGTGGTTTGGCATTGTCTTGCTGAAAGAAGGAAGGCCTTTTCTGCACTGTAAAATGTTTCAGCCTTGTTTAGTTATGTCCACTTACTTTTTCTCTTTAAGTCCCTGAGCTCTGAAAAGTGTTTTAATTTGAACTAATCTGTGCAAGTTTTCAAAGGTTAGACTTGAATTACTTAGTTGTCTTGACTAATTGAGACTTTTTCTGAGTTGAAACAAAGGTAATCATCAAATTGAGTTAACTTGCATTTCCAAGTTAAACCTATTTGAAATGTTTTACAGTGTGAAAAAGATTTTGTCTGGATGGCTGCATCTTGCTCTGAAACGTGTAAATATCATTCAGCATTAATGATGCCTTCCCAGATGTACAAGCTACCCATGTCCTGTGCACTAATGACCCTCATACCATCACAGACGCTGGGTTTTGAACTGTGCACTGATAACAAGCCAGATGCTCCCTCTCCTCTTTAGCGTGGAGGATGTGGTGTCCATGATTTCTAAAAAGAATTTCTACTTTTGATCTGTCAGTCCTCAGGACAATTTTCCACTTCGCCTCAGTCCATTGTAAAAGAGCTCGGGTCCAGAGAAGGTGGTGGTGTTTCTGGATATTGTTTATATCTGGTTTTAACTTGCATTTGTGGATACAGTAATTCCCTGTTTTCACAGATGATAGTTTTCTGAAGTGTTCCTGAGCCCATACAGTGATTTCCACCACAGACAGGTGTCTGCTTTTAATGCAGTGTCGCCTGAGGGCCTGAAGATCACAGGCATCCAATGTCAGTTTTCAGCCTTGTTTCTTGCGTACATAGATTTCTCCAGATTCTTTTCAAATCCATTGTGGTGGTGTACAGAGGAAAAATAGCAAAACATTGTCACTGTCCAAATACTTATGGACCTGACTGGAAGTTAAGTTTTCATTTAAATAAGTATTTAAATATGCATCAATCAAAAACATGACCTAATAAAAAGATCAAAATCCTGAATGAGGAGCCTGTCACCTTCTTAGTCAAAACACAGTGATGCTCATGAGGAAAGAAGTGACAATGACTCTGATAGAGGAATCAGGGAATCAGATAAACTAGTCAGTGTAATCTCCTCAGGATGACTTTTCACTGCAGTCACAACACTGTCACGTGCAGCAACATGAAACGTCAGAGCTGTAACGTGTCACTGACCAATCAGGTAGCGTTTTGTCATGAATATTAATGAGACTCCCCTCTGCCATCCTACATTTAACATCTCATATTTGTTTTAATTTAATATTTTCAACCCAAATGGACCGCATTATTTCACGTTTGTACCAGCAGATGGAAGGATTTAGTGCAGATTGAGGATTCATTTATTCATTCATTCCTATTTGGAAGAACAGAAAAACCCTGACGCTTTTATTTCGAAATAAAATACAAGTTTATGTTTGAGGTTTGAAGGAGAAACAGTTTTGTTTGGTTTTATTTACACAGACATCAGCAGCTGAACTTCATCCATTTTACTGATCAGATTAAATTCTGCAGTAAAACTCAGTGTGAAATGTAAATAATCTTTATTAATATTTGATTTGTAATGACAAAGTTCCACAATCAAAATGCGTAACAACAGACAGTAGGAGTAAAATTATTTGTTTCTGCAAAAAACTAAGCCCAGGTATTAAAATAAACTGTACAGCATTTTAAAGGGGAACATGTATTACTAAAATTAACCAGAAAATGTAAAATATTTGTCTATTCTCACTATTTAATATATGATTAAATTTGTGAGTTGAAAATTCATTCAGTGTTTAATACAGGAGAGATGATCAGTGGGGCTGAATTTTTACCTCCATCATTTAAACCAGGACTGAAGTATGGATAGAGTTTCTCAGTGAAAGACTGACCAGTGAAAGAGTAGATATGAGATCTGGACTTCACATCATAAAAGGAGACCAGACCCTCCTCATAATCCACAAACACCCCCACCGTCTCCAGCTTCTCTCTCAGTGTGAGGGGGACAGAGGGATCAGCACAAGCCTTATACTGATTCTCATTCCTCAGTACCACAGTCCACAATCCATTCTGAGGTTCCAGTGTAATCGTCCCCTTCCTGTTAATGTTCTCTCTCACAACTCCTAAATCCCACTCAGTTTTCCCTCTGACCTGCACCTCATAATAAAATCTCCCTGAGGAGAAACTCTGCTTTCCCAGAACCATAACATATCGATCAAACCTCTGTGGTGTTTCAGGGAGATTCTGTCGTTTGTCTCCATGTGTCACTTGTTTTCCATCAGCAGACAGGATGAGATATGGTTGAGCTGTATCAGGATCCAGAGTCACATCCACTGAGAGAAACACACAGTGTGTGATATGAGTTTGCAGGTAAAAAAGATTAAATCATCATCCAGTAGTGAGGATCATTTGTAGCGTTTACATATCTTAACACGCATTTTAATAACAGGTAAACACCGGTTTCTGAGCAGAGAGAGGTTCCGTTTAGCCCCTTGATGGAAACTCCGTAGTGGCCACATGAGCTGTGGGAGTCACTTGCTGGTCGGACATTTTGAACTCCGACTCAACTTGTGGGACACCGTGGATGCGAGTTTCTTAAAATACTGCCACCGTTTCCGTTTGGCTAAGCAGGTAAGTATTGTTTTACTAGACTCGGGATTTTAACAGTGAAGCGCAGTTTACTGTTTCAAACGAAATATGGGTTCATTTTGTCCGACCACCAAAGCTAACATTGTTAGTGAGGCTACAGACGGCGCTCCAAGCTTAGCGACCCTCAAAAGAATTCTTGCACAAACACTCGGGTGGCCAGATTTCCCGAGTCTGAAACCGGGACACTTTTGCGCGAGACCATGCTCGTGCACGCGCACCTTTTTTTTTTTTTACGTAATCGTGACAGTCAGAGAGGTGCTCTTATCATTTTGTTGAAGCTCACATTTATCAACATCTCACATGAAATAACACAAACAGGCATGTTGTTATCTAGTAGCATAGTGGTATACAGATCAGTTAAATTATGGTCAGACAGCAGATTTTGTAATGGCTGAGAATAGGCCAGGCTATGTCCATAGGCCACATTTAAACTGATTTATTTCACCTGTTTGTGAGAACACCAAGAAGAATGCATATGCACATGTAGGCTATATCTCTAAAATTGTATGCACTATAGCATGAACTTCAAAAGTAGATATGTGACCTCAACATAGCCTAGGTCAGAATCAACCTTACTAACCATTCCCCACAACTGAATGAATAAAGCAAGAAGATGTGTACAAAAGTGAACACTTTAATGGAAGGTGCAACAAGCTGTTCAACACAGCAATAAACTGTCAGAATGGTATGTTAAACAGAAACAAAAAAGAGACAAGTGATTTGAGAATATATACTACGGAAGCCGAGAGAGGCCCTTCATATAATCCTTTTTTTTATTCACCTTGTTATCCCGAGATAACGACATAATTAATTCAGGATCTCGAGAAAACACAACTAATTCAAGATCTCGAGAAAACAAAACTGTTATTTCAAGATCTCGAGAAAACAAAACAATTATTCTGTGATCTTGAGTAAACAGCTGAGAAATGGTTCATTCAGGTGCGCCGAGAGACTTGATATGCTGACTTTGGGGCTATTTCTCATTCTGTATAGACACAACTTTGGTCATTAGAATGTCTGGAATAATCGATCACCTAATAAGGCAATATTTTGATCAGGGGTTGACACAGGGAGAGATTGCATTAAGTCTTTTAATAAGGGATAATTTCAAAATTAGTCCGTGGCACCTCCGCAGAAGACTGGCCCGGCTTCGTCTCTACCGACGGAGATACAGTGATCCAGCTGAGATCATTAAATAATTTTGTTTTCTCAAGATCTCGAAATAACGGTTTTGTTTTCTAGAGATCTCGAATTAGTTGTGTTGTTTTCTCGAGATCCTGAATTAATTATGTCGTTAGGTTGGGATAACAAGGTGAATAAAAAAAGATTATATGAAGGGCCTCTCTCGGCTTCCGTAAATATACACTCAAACAAAACAGCAGTAAAGGAGGAGAGGGGCGACAGCCCGAGGAAAGCCCCCACAGGAGCGCACAGCATTTGCAACATAGGCAACCCAACTCAGTACAAGAACAAAACACTTACAGTGTGTGCAGTAGGCTTCGTGCGCATTGTTCTGCACCTCTCGGAGGAAGGGGTAGGTGCCCTGTAAATCTTTGGAATAGGTACATTTTCTTTTCGGCATAATTGCTGCGGCATTACTGCTGCTAGCTGCTAGACAAAGAACATTCGCGCCAGTTAATGTTTATTTTATTGTTGCATGGCAACACGTTCTATTGTCTGGAATAATGTGGCTAAATAAACACCCATGCCACAGGGCCAGGGGGCAGTAACCAGGAAAGTTTGCGATTCCTGTCAATTCATCAAAATAGTAAATGCAGACATTTCTCCGCTAATGATTCCCACGCTGCTCAGTCGCAAACGTCGCGAGTGGCGAAAACCGGGACATATCCGTGTCCCGGCAGATTTTTGTCGGGACTCGGGACACACAACCCCAAATCGGGACTGTCCCGGTAAAACCGGGACGTCTGGTCACCCTAACAAACACGACTTTATGCTAACTTTAATATGTTGGAACGCACTGCGTGTGTTTATAATGCGTTGTAATTGAATTATGGTGTAGTTTTGTTTGAGGAGGAAATGATGCCCATGAGCACTTTGAGGAGGGGGAGGGGATGACCTGGTTCTGCAGTTAGCAGTAGCCGCGCAGTGAACGCAAACGCTGGGCGATTTGTCAGTCAGAAATGTTACAATTTTGCAGATCCAAGCCAGTGTATAGCGCCATGTGGGAAACTTGCTGATTAAAGTGAAGGGGCTTCGAAGTTGGTTAGACTTGGGCCCAGGAGAAGAGCACAGTCTTCCCAGTGCCTCCCGAATGGACGCTGCGGCAGGAATGTAAACGCTAGTGGTGGGCGGATCGATCTAAAGTATCAATCAAAAGCATCGATCTAAAGTATCGATCGTATCTCCATTAAAGCAACTCAGAATGGGATGTTTCCTTGTGCCAGCTGTTTACACTAAAGGGTCGATTCAACAAAGATCTTATTTAACCTTTTCATGTGTGAAATGTGTGGAAAAATAGTCCAAGTTTTAAGATTTTGTTGGATTTTCATTGTTCAAAATTGTGCTTAAATTGAAATCCATTTAAGTTACTCAGAACATTCTGTCTTATTTAAGTCATTTAACTGTCCATGCATGTGGGGGGAAAATGTTTCATTCTCAGTTCATGCTGAACCATATCAGTTATAAAACACGAACATCTATATTTTCATACATATACATGTATCTGCAATTGCTTCATTATTTTAGATTAAACTAATTTATTCTTTTGAAAACTGATTAAAATTATCAAGTTAAAGTATTAAACATTTTCTTATACTAGCTTCACTGAGGTGTTAAGGTTCTTTTCCTTTTATTATAAAATTAATACTTTGGCTGCTGCTCAGATTAAGAAAGCAGTTTGAAGACGTCACTCTGGGCTGTGATCACCTAAGACTTTGGCTTTATTTTGTCAAATGTTTTTGAACCAAGTCTGACTATTTCCCGCTCTTTATTTCACTCTTATTTTCAGACTTTATTATTTCGGGTGGTTGTCTTCTCCAAAGAAGCCAGACGAATACAGCTTGCTGTAGCAGAATCTGTCAGTGAACTGATTGATGGACTGAAAGAGAGACTTAGACTTGAAGGTGATTTCTCACTCCAGTTTGAGGATCCAGATGTTGGCAATGCATTATGCAACTTGACAATGTCTGAATTACCAGCTGAGCGTGCAGTCCTGCATATTATGTGGGACTGTAATTCATCTCTACTTAACCAATCCAGTGACCATTCGATTGGTTCAGTCTCCGCTCTTGATACAGCCAGTGTTCACTCTGAGCAGTGTTCAGGTCTAGCTCAGACTCTATCCAGAGCAATTTAAGGCATGTTGCTGAGCGGCCCTCTCCGTTCCCGATCCCCAAGTTCTCATATGATGTTGAACTGAAATTGCGTAAGGGTAATGAGATGTACAAAAAGTCAAAGAAGGGCCTTGACGTGACAAGAGACATTAAAATGGACATTTTGGATAAAATTGCACAGGCAATTTTTGAAATCAAAAGCTACCCTGACAAAGATGAACTTCAATCAGTTGCCTCTACTCTGGTCCTTAATGAGCTAGGTAGCATCACAGGCTACGAAGAATGGAAAACAAGTATCCAGTACAAGCTTGGAAACTACAGGTCAAAGCTGCACCAGGCAGGCTGCAATGAGGTGGATGTGAACAGGAAAAGAAAAGGTGGAGATGAGGATGACCGCCTGTTCACCCTGAAAAAGCCCAAACATGGAGAGGTCAACCATGTTCCAGATTATCCACACCACCATGATGATTCTACTCTTGAAGAAGAGAGTTGCTCTGGTTGATTAAATGAAGAAGAAGAAGAAAAAGAACCTGACAGTGATGTGGCACAAGATGGAGCTGACATTTTCCCTTAGGCGGAGAGAGTTAGTAGAGGGGCAGCCTATGGTATCTGATGTCCAGGAGAGATGGCCTGCACTGTTTTCCTTTGAGGAGGTAAGATTGTGCTCATTTATTTCGTAACTTTATTATTCAAATGCTCAATCCAGTGTGTATAATTGGGCAGGTCTAATTTTACCACATTGACTATAACTGATGAAATGTGCGATTTGTTATAAGCTATACTGGCAAGCTATACTATACCCCGCCCTACCACTCCACTACAGGCCACTCCACACACTCCAACTCACTACACTATCAGCCCCACAATTCATAATAGAATTTGTCCTCCCAAGGAGTATGTCCCCTAATTCAACTTTTAAATTGGAAACAATTGATGTGTCATAGTCAGATTAATCGTTAGTCCTTAGGGTTTGTCTTTACAGATGCCAGTGAAACTTAATGAAACTTTTTTGCCAAAACTAAATGATATACATTTTTATAGAGTAATTGTATTGTAGCTTCTTAGGAATTTTCTGTTAAGAAAAAAAAAACCCTAACAGAATCATGATTGTCCACTTATTTTATTTTATTGTTTGTGTTTATATCTGAAGAATTTAATTGAATCACCAGCAAAGACCTCCTGGGGACTTTCACTACATCCCTTGACAAATATGTGCCTCGCCTGCTTAGACTGTACCGGGCTCGGGAAGGCAGGCTTTGGTCAGAAGATGGAACACCTCCTTGATAACCTTGATGAACAGGTAAGTGATGTGCCTGAAGCTAAAAGCATTCACAAGTTGAGGGAAAATAACGTCATGCTTTTCAACTGCCAAAGCTTGAGCACTTGCTGTGTTCAGTAGCCAAAGAAGACGTGACCGCCCATGCCTCTTTCCTTTGTTGAAAATGTGAAATATTTGCCTGGGATTATTAGGAAAGCATGAATATACTTTTTTCATTCCAGAGAAACAGAAAAGCTAAAAAATGCTTTGATGGAAATGCATCAGTAAAAATTGATGGTACCAGTCATTGCTTTGGTGTTCTGAATTGAAACAAAAAATGATCACAGTATTTTTGATTTGTAAAAGTACAAATTAATGCAGGATTACAGTGGAATTTCTTTCCCTCTTTCCTTTTGCATTTTGTATAAATTGGCACTATACTAATTGATATGCTTGTGTGTTTTCCGCTGGGTACTGTTAGACATTGGACATTGTGTCTCACCGAAAGACAGCAGCACTGAGGGGCCTGCCTATTTTTGTTCGGGACGACATCGCTAAATTCTTCTTGACGTGTTCGGTGAGTAATAGCAAGTTTATTTCTATAGCACATTTCCTACACAGGTAATTCAATGTGCTTTTTTTTTTTTTTAAACTTCCACAAGCTGAATGGCAAGGGTCAGTAGCATGTTACTAAAATCTCATCTCATCTCATTATCTCTAGCCGCTTTATCCTTCTACAGGGTCGCAGGCAAGCTGGAGCCTATCCCAGCTGACTACGGGCGAAAGGCGGGGTACACCCTGGACAAGTCGCCAGGTCATCACAGGGCTGACACATAGACACAGACAACCATTCACACTCACACCTACGGTCAATTTAGAGTCACCAGTTAACCTAACCTGCATGTCTTTGGACTGTGGGGGAAACCGGAGCACCCGGAGGAAACCCACGCGGACACGGGGAGAACATGCAAACTCCACACAGAAAGGCCCTCGCCGGCCCCGGGGCTCGAACCCAGGACCTTCTTGCTGTGAGGCGACAGCGCTAACCACTACACCACCGTGCCGCCCCTGTTACTAAAATTTAGGTTGGAATAAGAAGAAATGCATTTTGTCTTTCAGTTTTCTTTAACACTCAATCATGTTTGTTCCTTCTCTTCAGGACACTGACCCTGAAGAACGAGTGCTCAGAGGTGTGTCTGTTGCCATCCTCACTGTCCTCGAAGACAATGATGCTGCCATTTCACCAAATATGCGAGACATGGCTATTGTGTTGGAAGGGGCCATTGTGCTCCATGACCTACCAGACCTCAGTACTGCCTTTGCATCCCTCTTTGGCCTTCTGTATGCCATGAACATTGATTATCCAAAGGAGATGAGGTATACCTTTGAAGCACTTCAGACTGTCTTTTTTTGAGCTTGGCTCTCGATGCTCACAGCGCATAAGGGGTCTCAAAACAAAGCTATTGCTGTGAGCTAGTCATTTTAAGCATGCAGATCTCTGCCTCTGAAACAAAGATTCATGAAACTTTTGGAGATGTCAGCTGCCAGTTCACAAGAGGTGCATATACCGTGTTTCCACTGTTCATGTTTGTTGCTGGTGCTCAAGTAAAACTTGGGTGTATGCACTATCTTGCATGTGCAGTCATTTTGAGCATGCAACTCCAGTTTGCCTGTGAAATATACATTTTGGTATTGTTGGATGTCAGTTAACAAGAGGCGGTGGCGCTTTATAATTTTTTATTCTTGAAATATTCTAAAAATGCACGTGTTGTGGTACATAATCCAAATTCAAGACGTTTTTGTATGCGTTTGTCTCAATCATTTTACAAGATTTGTAAGAGGCACATAACCAGTGTTTTGCCTGTTCAAGTTTGCTACTAAAATATAGATGAAAGTCTTCTGTATTTACCCGGAAATCCGGATATTTGACAAAACTCTTGAAAATCTCCGGTTTCCCGAATGGAGAAACTTATTTTTTGGATTTTTCGCGTTCCTAGACGCGGCGTAATACTTCACATCGTCCTTGCATGGGCGCAGTCCTTAAATAGCCCAAACACAGTTCATTGATTAAAGACAGGTGTTCTTTGATAACAGCGTGTGTGCCGGAGCTCGTTAGCGCGCCTTCAGGTGCACGTGCTAAGGCGCACGTAGAACTGACACCGTTCTGCCCAACACAATCGCACTAGAAAGCATGTTCACACTGCCAGTGTAGCTGCAGTCTTTTTAGTTGCGAATTACAAGTATTTCCTCTTGTGTTAATAATTCACCATGTCAAAACAAGCAAAAGTTTCCTCCTTCTTTTGACGTGAAGAGAGGTAAGCAATTTATTGTATTTTTTTTTCCATCAAAGTTGCATTTTGTGGTTTCGAAGCTAAGTTGTAGTGCCGTTTCTAGAACACATCATCAAGAAAACGTGGAAGAAACAGCAATAATGGAAGAGCCGGTTTCTAAGCTACCTAAAACTAGCAATGGTAATTTATTTTTTGTGACATAATGTAGGCTCAACGTCCCCAACATTGAAACCTGAAAGCTTTAGAAACTCTAACAGACCTTTACTTTTTAACAGGACTGTTTTGGGATTTTGCTGAGTTTACCTTCAGCTGTCTGATATTTTTCAAAGTAATGAACTGTGTAGCAGGAAAATCACCGCGTTTTCTAAATGCACTCCTGAAAATTACTTATTAACTCGGGGAATTAAATTTGATATTTTTGACATGTTAATCATTAATGTACATGAAAGGACAAGGCTTAAAAGTTATCACTTGTTTTAGTGAAAATAAGTACTAAAATGCACTAGAATGCAGGGTTTTGTGTGTTATGTTATTAAAATTTTTTCGGGGGACATTGCCCCCCCAATCTTAGTTTGACTTTCAAAAGTTCAGGATTTTTTTCTTTGCTCCACTTTCATCTCTACTAAAATTTCAATGTATGTGCAATTTTAAACTTGTCTAGTTCATTGTGATTAGTGCTCATTTACAACTTCAAGATACACTTGGACAGACAATTATTTTATGTATGCATGTCCTGTTCACCACGATGTTTACCAAGAGGAATGAACATAGTGTTGGTTAACTTAATGCTTTGTGCTCTTCATTTTATTTCAATATTAATTTATTTATTACAGCAACATGCATTTTTATCGATTTATAAAGCAATATTTCTATCTCACTGAATCAAGAATTGTGTGTTTATTCAGCAGGAATTTCTGTATGAAGATAGAAATCCATGTTATTGAAGCAAGAATTTCATGGTTAGCCTCGCAAGATTATCAAAATTATGTGAACAAGAAAATCCAAGTCTGCAGAACTCGTCTAAACTTGAAAACTAGTAAAAGTCAACGACAGTAGTCAAAAGTTGACAATTCAAAAATCTATTGCATCATGTTGCCTTGATAATTTGAGTTTTCTCAACATTTTTGTTTTTACAGTGTAGTGAGGAGGATAATTAGCCTAGTAAACTAGACCCACCCGCCTAGCGGCCAAAAATATTTTTTGCCTGCAAGTGGGTCTAGCCTCGCACCATATCAACAAAAACACCTCGGGCATCAAATCGTGCCTGCCAATCACAACGCAAGGTTTTTGTTTGGATTCTTTGGGCGGGCTTTTGCAGGAGTGACGACAAAGCTGCGCGACGCTGGAGAAAGCACAACAGGAAAGATGGCTACGGCTAGTGAACAGTGCGCGTTTGACTCCGCTTTGGAATCAGTTTTAGAAGAATTAGACTTGGAGTTTTCGTTGAAACATGAGCAGGAAGAGGCTCTCCGCTCATTCCTTTTCAAGAAGGACGTTTTCGCTGTTTTGCCGACCGGCTATGGCAAAAGTCTGATCTACAGCTAGCTCCGCTCGTAGCCAAAAGGATGGGGCTAGTTTGTGCAGTACGAAGAATTAATAAACAGCTTTGAAACATTTACTTTTTGATTGTTTCTTATTTTCCCGTTATTTTAAATTTAAGGGAAATTATTTCACCAAACACCACTAAATAAAAATAAAAACTCTCAAAAACAGTTTAAGCAAACCCTTGAAAAACACTTGAAAAAAATAAGAGTGTATTTTAAGTATGTGGTACAGACTCCAAACTTGTGGTCATTATCTCCAAACTTCTTAATCTCTAGAACCTGTTTATTAATTAATACGCATTTTGAAAAATTATTTATTTCAAGGTCTCCCCCACTGCTTTCTGTCGCTCTGACTACGTCACAGTCACTGTTGCGCTGATTGGTCAGAGCGTTGGCCTATACGCACAGAGACAGTTTGAAAGACAGCGGGTTGTTCCACCCCCACCCTTTGGAAATGTCTACGAGCGAGGCCGGACTAAATATTCACATATATGGCCCTTTTCCACTACCCTTTTTCAGCTCACTTCAGCTCGCTTCAGCTCACTTCAGCCCGACACGGCTCGCGTTTCGACTACCAAAAACCAGCACGACTCGGCTCGCTTCAGCCCTGCTTAGCCCCTAAAACTCGCACGGTTTTGGAGTGGGGCTGAAGCGAGCCAAACCGTGCCGAGTGAGTCTGGGGGCGTGAGCAGACACTCCCCTGTGCACTGATTGGTGAGGAGGAGTGTCCTCACATGCCCACACACGCCCCGCGAGCACGCTGGGATCTGTAAACACCGTAAACCCGGAAGGAGAAGAATTACGAGAATTTCTGAAGCCTTATGCGCCTCGCCTCATCTATACGCTCTTGCCAGTATCTGTCCGTGTTGTCGGTGACAACAAGCCACAGCACCAAGACCAGCAACACTAACGACTCCATGTCCTCCATGTTTATTGTTTACTCTCCGGGTCGTGAGACTACCGCTTAAAAGATCACTGATGTCACTGTTTGCGCTGCTTAACGACATCACATGACGTCCACCCACTTTCGCTAACTCCACCCAATGTGTCCGCCCACTTCCAGCCAGCACGGTTCAGCGCGGTTGTAGTCGAAATGCAACTCCAACAGCCCCGCTCAGCTCGACTCAGCCCAACTCAGCACGGCACGGCTCAGCCCGACTCAGCCGCGTTTGTAGTGGAAAAGCGGCATTAGTCTGGCTTGCCAGGCTAGAGGATAATGAGAGACACTTTAAGACTTCCTTTTAGCTGGAGAGATCTACAGATGAAAATAAGTCTGATGATGCAGTGGTGTAATGACGATCTGTACATTTTAATATGAGAGGAAACAGAAACCTCACTGTACCTGCATACTGCTGAATCCTCTTCAGTTCTGTGGAAACTAATTACAACAAAACATCACTTTCATTAGATTTCAGATGGTTTTATTGCAGGATTTGAATCAAATAAAGCTAAAAATGAACAAATATTATTATAGACTTGTGCCAAGAAAACACATCATATAAAAGTTTCTCACCTGCTTCCTTTAACTTGTCATTGAGTGTTTTAGTGAGTTTCTTATTCAGAGTCTGCTGAAGCTGAGACAGAGCTGTCCTCACAGTGTCCCCACTCAGATCAGTGTTAATACTGATCTCAGTCCAGTTCTTGGTGTGTGGAGGGCTGCACATGGAGGAGTAAATCTACAGTAGAGCAGGAGAGAGGAGAAATCCCTCAGCATGGTGAGTGTTGTTCTGTGATGTTCTGCATTGCCAGTGAGCAGAGAGAGGAACACTGACCTGTAGGAGGTGGAGATGCTCCTCAGTGTGTGAGAGCTGCTCCAGCTCAGTGTCTCTCCTCTTTAGCACAGTGATTTCCTGCTCCAGCTCTTTAATGAGTCCTTCAGCCTGCCTCTCTGCTGCTTTCTGCTTCTCCTCCATCACCTCGAGCAGCTCAGCCTGACTTCTCTCAATGGAGCGAATCAGAGCAGTGAAGACTTCAACACTGCCTGCTTTCTCTTTCTCTGTGCTTCTCTAAAGGAGCAACACATTTTCACTTTCTTTACATCACACTGAATAATGAACTAATATTTATTGCGGATTGTTAATTTCTACAGATTCAAGCAAACAATACACAAACTATTTTCCACACACTTTGCTGAGCTCGACTGAGTGTTTGATCTCTTGGATCTTCTTCAGTCGGTCCTGAATCATCTGCTGCACATCTGTCTGTGTTTTCCCCAGCTGAGTCTGATGACAGAGCAGAAGATAAATAATTGATATTATTTTTAATACTTTTGTACCTTTTTTGTCCTGGAATTTGATCTCAGAAATTTCCAATCTGATCTACCACTGGATAAATTAATTTGTATTTTCTATAATAATATCTAAAGTTTGTTAATCAGTGTTTCTCACCTTCCTCACTCCGCTCTCCTCCTCTATAGGAACAGTGTTGTGATTCTTGTGGTCTGTCTCAGTGCAGAACTGACACACACACGTCTGATCATCTCTACAGAACAGCTCCAGTGGTCGCTCATGTTTCTGGCATATGTAGTCCTCCAGGTTCTCCACAGGGTTTATTAATTTATGTTTCTTAAAGCTTGAAACAAGATTATGAAGTTCGAAATGAGTTTTACAGAAAGTTGCACGACAATCCAGACAGGATTTCAGAGCCTTCAGCTTCTCTCCAGTGCAGGCATCACAAAGAACCTCAGGTTTGTCAGGACCACGTTTCTTCTTGAAGTGATCTGCAACCTCTCTCAGTGTTGTATTAATCTTCAGTTCAGGTTTCTTGGTGAATTTCTCTTTACATAATGGACAGTGACAGTGTTGACTCTTCTCCCAGCACTGTGTAAGGCAGCTCTTACAGAAGTTGTGTCCACATGGAGTGCTGAGTGGATCAGTGAACACATCCAGACAGATCGAACACAGCAGCTGCTCTTCAGACAGGAGACTGCTGGAGTCACCAGAAACTAGGGTTGATAGAAAATAACGTTACACATTGTTTATAAATAGTGTAGAAATACTGGAATTTGTTCCAACCTTGTCTCTATATGGTACACTGCGTCTGTAGTGTAGGTGTGAAAATCAAACACCAGAATTTCTCCATAATTCTTCTGGACTGATCCCAAAACGTCCCGGGTTTCAGTAATTACCTGAGCTGAGCAGTAATGGCGGAGTACTCCGTATGGACAAACCAGAGAATGAGTGTAGCAGCTGTCTGATTTCTAAACTGGATATCGCTGCCATCTCGCCCTTACATGGAAGAAGTGAATGAACGGAGAACTGAACAAACAACTGAAAGTCAGATTGTTTTGAAACAATCGGCCACAAGACCAGCCTTCAAGAAGCGAGAACACAGACGGGTAAGCCCCGACTCTCATTTGGATATAAAAACACGTTGTTTGCCTGCATTTAGATTAATACATGTAACTTGTATTGTGTGTTTAAGTTACCAGTATAAGATTATTTAATTTGCTTCAGAATGTGATTGTCTCAGTTCATCTGATTATTTAATTAGCCTTTTACGTTTTATCAGTGAAAATGCATGCATGTACTGTATGTTGCATAAGTTATAACACCTGTTTTAATGAGAGTCAACCCACAATCAATGAAGTCAAATCAGTCTTAGTTGAGCAAGTCGGAAACGGTATTTCTTACTTTCACCATAAATTTTTATTTATATGACTTTGGTCTATAGCTGTTAGAGTTGGGTGATAAATCCATTTTTATTGATTAATTTGAATTTACAGTTAAGGACGATGTGTTTTTTATGAAAAACGGTTTTCTCTCAGTTTTAACTTCGGCCACCGATGCTCCCCTCTGCGCATGTGCAGAATGGATCGGGCACTGACACTATAGAGGATGTGCAGTCACGTGACCTGCATGTGTATACTCCGCCCACTCCGCCACATTGGATGGCATCAGGATAGTTTACCTTGCGCGAGCGTAATGGATCCAGGCAGTAATCCCCAAGAAAATTCAGAAAATACCCCATCTACATCGCACGATTACTTGTCTTGCAGATCCGTACAACTTGCCGCAATCCTTGTTCAGGGAAATTCGGAGCTGCGGTGCTGGCGATTTGCCTGATCTGGCCTACCACGACATTTACAATTTTCTTGTTAATCGTGAATCGTGTTACACTGGCAAAGCCCTCAAAGCTTACAAGAGCCTGGAAGCTTATAAATATTTTGTTGCGGGATGGGTATCTCAACTACACCTCTGGAAGGTACCAAAGAAGAATGTCTACTTGATAACCTCATGGGTAAGTGGCATTAAGACGTTTATCATAAAGAGACTATGCAGGATGTTTTATCTTAAGAATGTTCGAAATTTAAACTCAGTTCCAGATAATGACAGGGTTGTAAATATGTATGTTTTTGTCTGAAAAACAGTAAATCAAAAAGCTGCGCACATTTGCGCAGTTTCCGTGAAAACGTGGGCAGCTTTCTGATTTACTGTTTTCTTCTCATACTTCCTATTTTTCATGGACTGTAATGACATTTGCTCATTTAGTAATTTTAATACAGAATTTACTCTGATGAAATTATTCAGACACTCCAACGCCCCCCCTAAAAAAAAAAATTCGGGTCTGCGCGGTGAAAAAGGCGCATCCGCCGTTTGCATCCCTGTTTAAACTCCTAGGTTAACCGACTTTAACCGGCTAATGAGGCTCGGTGGTCGGTCAAGATTTTTTTTTCGTTTTTGCCATCCCTACTATGGATTGGCCTTTCAAAGGCATCTCATCTCATCTCATTATCTCTAGCCGCTTTATCCTTCTACAGGGTCGCAGGCAAGCTGGAGCCTATCCCAGCTGACTACGGGCGAAAGGCGGGGTACACCCTGGACAAGTCGCCAGGTCATCACAGGGCTGACACACAGACACAGACAACCATTCACACTCACATTCACACCTATGGTCAATTTAGAGTCACCAGTTAGCCTAACCTGCATGTCTTTGGACTGTGGGGGAAACCGGAGCACCCGGAGGAAACCCACGCGGACACGGGGAGAACATGCAAACTCCACACAGAAAGACCCTCGCCGGCCACGAGGCTCGAACCCGGACCTTCTTGCTGTGAGGCGACAGCGCTAACCACTACACCACCGTGCCGCCCCTTTCAAAGGCATATATGAGCCAAAAAGATAAAACATTGTCATAGACTAGGCCAGGGTAGTAGGGCTAGGCATAGCCATTTTAAACGTTAGAGACTGTCTAGTTTCTAAGTATGCAGTTGTCATTCAATCCGAAAATCAACTTAACAGATGTAC
The DNA here is from genome assembly GCF_027579695.1 of Neoarius graeffei. Classification (NCBI taxonomy): domain Eukaryota; kingdom Metazoa; phylum Chordata; class Actinopteri; order Siluriformes; family Ariidae; genus Neoarius; species Neoarius graeffei. The sequence continues at coordinate 79,138,412 of NC_083569.1, forward strand.
TAGGAGTATTGAATTAGAAGATTACACCTACCTGATATGAAGTATTCACTACAAATTCGGCTGGTAGAACTGGGGTTCCAGTTTTCTCTTCGCACAGCGGACACCCATTTTGCGCGTCTCTCCGCATCTGCGGGGACTCTATAAAATAACAGGCCCTCCTTTTGGCCCTGCCTATTGGTACAACCAAATGCTGAACAAGATATAACCATTCTCGAAAGATCTACTCCCACACACTTGATAATTAGAACAGGTTCGTCTAAGGTCTATGCGCGATCTTGCCATCCAAAATGACGGATAACGAATATCACGTGACCTCGTGACGTCACGTGCACGCTCTCTATAGACCTCCTCCCACGTGCTTGCCATAGACACACACAAACAACATGGCAGCGATTGGGGGAAAGCTGCAACTTGTGCCCAAGAAAGGAGTAACTTCCTCCGTGATCTGGAAATGGTTCGGTTTTGCGGCGTCGGACGCAGACCAAACAAGTCCTCGTTGTAAGGTGTGTTTGAAAACAGTTGCTTCCAAAGGAAGCAGCACGACGAATTTATTCCAACCCCTTAAACAGAAGCCTGCAGCGGAGCGGGAGAGTGCTGCTCCCAGCGGAATGAACACAGCCGCAGCACGAGCGCACCATCCACAGCAAAGCAAGCAGCCGTCCCGGACACATTTTCCAACTGTGTGCATTATGATAAGAATGGGGCGCGGTGGAAGCAATCACAGATGCTATCGCGATGTTTATTGCAAAAGACATGGTGCCCATACATACAGTGGAAAAGCCGGGATTTTTTTCCCCTATTTTGTCAGTTTTACCGAAAAGGACACAATTTTATTTATTTATTTACATATTTTTTGAGGGGACATTTTATTTATTTATTTATTTATTTTAAGTTTGAGGGTGCATTGTATCAGTGCCAGTTTGAAACTAAGCTATGTTGGAGAAAGCTTTCTAAAAGTTACTGTATGTTCTCACTGTTTACAATGGCATGGTCTGCCATCTCATCTATACAAGCTTGTTTTTGGCTTCATTTTGGTTTCTGGTTGCACTTTAACCCCAAAGGGGAAATTTAAGTGAAAACAAAATAAAGATAAAACTTGTTTTGAACCATTTCTTTGTCATCTGTAGTTTGATTTTTAGTAGGGGGGGAAAAATCGAATAAATCGGAGTTTTTGTGAAAAAAATCAGTTTTTTTTTTTTTTTTTTTAGGCCATATCACCCAGCTCTAATAGCTGTCA